>NW_010296121.1:11311-107567 GCF_000700745.2 Antrostomus carolinensis
CTTTGGAAATTGATCCAGTGCACGTCAGGAGGGCACCTGCGGGTGAGCAAATGAGTCGCAGCAAGCGCGTGCTCCTGGTCTGCTGCAGGGTGGGCATCGTGTGTGTCTTGTCATGTAATTTGGGAGGAAATTACAGGAAGAGAAATGCCCCAGTTTTTCAAATTGTTCATGAATAAGTGCTTGTTAAAAGCATGCAAGTTCATCCCCTCAGGTCTGGGGCGTAAGTGGCCTGTTTGGCAACGCGGTTCAGGTCTGCTCCCCCTCCCCTCCCCTCTTTAGCAATAGTAACACCAATTGAAGGAAATCGTAATCAAATGTGAGCTGTACAAAATTTCCTCCTTAATTCTTTGTAATTTCTAAAGCCTTGACTCATAGAACCCTGATGTAGGGGGGAAAAAAAAAATCTATGAAGCGATTTCTCCTGCCTTTTGAACCAAAGGTGGATGATCCCTGCAGCGTATTTTCTAACATTGTGCAGAACCTAAAATGTTCCAAATGATGAAACTTCCATCGCTGGGCCAGGAGGTGATTATAAGCCGTAATAAATCAGACTGCCACCGAGGTTTCCTTGATGTTCTGCCTGAGTTGAGGAAGAATTTCATTGTTTCTGCCTACTGTAAATTTTCTACCATCACCAAAAATACTTGTCTTGATGTCTGATGGTTTCTTTTCTGTGGGCTTTCCAACTGCCTCCTCCTTCCCTCGATCCAACAGTGTGGTGGGCTGGGGGAAAGCTCCTTGGGTGGTGGTGTTTTATTTACTTATTTTGAAGGTAAATTAGATTTAGCTCATTTTAGCCTCTATATCCTGACTCAGCTTGAAGGAGGAATGTTTATGGTATGACTCCCTACATTTTATCTGTAACTTTAAGTGGAAGGATTTTCTGGTTAAATGCCTTGCTGGGTCCTATTTCAGAGCATCTTCTGCTTTGACTTGGCTACAGTTCAGATGCAAATCATTCCCCTTCCCACAGGTTAGCACAAGCTGATGGTTTTAATGACATTTGCAGCGTTAGAGATGTGACAGAGAGGGGTCTGACTGTGCATGGGTCATGAGGATCCTCCCTGAATGATGTCGCTTGGTTATTGCTCACCCTTTGGGAGCAATACCTCGGCAGGTTTGGGGAGACAACACCTTTTGGGCAACGTGGTGCAGACATTTGCTAATTTAGATATAAAAGTGCTTGAAACCCCAACACCGGACAGGACACACAAGAACATTTTCACCCATGGAGTGGGACTGCAGGGTCCTGCCGGGTGAGCTGGGGGTCTCTGACTTTCACGTGCAGGTTCCCTTCCTCGGCCGCATGCGTCGGTGTCTCGGGCTGTGCCAGGGTTGGTGTCTCCAGGAGTTAATACTGGACCCAGCCATGAATCAGAGGCCCCTCCAGTTTATGCAGAAAGTGCCTTTGCCTGTATTGCCCCCGTTCCCGTCCTCCCATCGCAGTCCTGCTCTCTCCTGAAGAGTGCTGACAGCTCTCCTCCTTCCTTGTCATTCTGGAGAGCGTCAGCGAACCCTGCGGAGAGGTGACCTCCATTGGGAGAGCTGGACGCAGCCCAAGCCAGCGCCCCGTGCCGATGGGCAAGGTGACATTGGGCCTCGTACCCACGCTCATGGCGGCTCCCTCTCCTGGGAGAGGAATTATTTCTTTCAGCTGAAAGGTCCCGTGTGCTGGGAGGAGCAGAGTCCCCGGTCACAGCACCTGGCCATGAGCTCCCTGACCTGAGAGCAGCACAGAGCCCGGCGTGGCCTCGCCAGAGCCATTCGTTTGCTTTGCTGCGGTTGTTGTCACTGTTGGGTGCTGGGTGTCGGGTGCTGAAGGGTGAGTGGCTCTGAGGGGGCTCCCAGGTGAGCCCTGAGCACACTTCTGCACAGCTCCTCACATTCTGCTCATATCAATATTTTGTATTTAATTTTATTGCCTTTTTGGGGTTTTTTGTTGTTGTGGGTTTTTTTGTTGTTTGGTTTTTTTTTTTTTTTTGTAAAGCTGACAGTAACTGGAAAAAACAGAAAACTTTAGAACTTTCCTGATTTCCAATGACCACTGGCACTTTTAATTGAGTATCTGGACTTTTGCTCATGGGACTGCTTCTCATCTGACTGAGATACTGCACGGTATCTTCCTCCTGAACTGCAGAAACAACTTTATTTGATTCAAAGTAGATAGAAAGATAAAACTTGAAAGTCAGTTGACTTAAATGTGGAAAAAAAATGCAGCTTGGTTATTATGGTGTATGCTAAATTTTAATAGCATTTAGAAAGTGTTTTGTGGGGTAAAGAGGAGAAGCAAACCCATCAAACCTTCAGCTGTGTTCTGGTTTATAGTGCAGAACACTTTGCTGCTGACATCCAAAGGCTTTAAAATGTAAAAAGGCACAGCTGAACCTGAGGGCTTCAAGATCTATGTAAAAAGCGTGCAGATAAAGGAGTAAAATAGAAGGTTCCACTGCAGAGCAGGTAGGATTCAGCAGAGATGCTTTTAGTGGAGAAGCTTCTATGATTTGTTCTGTTTCATAGATAATTATTTACTAACATGTGCAACTACTCAAAGGATAACATTTTGAAAAGTTTTGAAGGCTTGGAGTATCTCTAATGCATTCTAGTTCTTCTGGGTTTTGTTTTTTGTTTGGGGTTTGTTTTTGGTTTGTTTTGGGTTTTTTTTAGAAAAACAACAAACCAAACACCATAACTGCAATATTTTTAAATTGAAAAAATCAGTGAGAGAAGCTGCTGTTCTCTGGTTAAAAAGGCAAACCTGAAGAGTGATATATTTCAACAGTTTGAAATATTGGTTGTCATTTCTGACTTGAGCAAGCACTGTTGCAGCTGATGCCTAGTTTTCATCTGTAATTTTATTTTTCATTGTATTTCTTTTTTAAAGATACTGTGCTTTCTTGTGTGGATTTATAGTCCTTTCATCTTTATATGCTAATAAATATGTTGTTATGTGCTTTTTGCAAACTACTGCAGAGAATTAAGCCCGTAAGTCTTTCCCCAACACTAGTTCTGGTGTTCTGTCCTGTTACCAAGTGCATTGCTTTTTAGTAGTGCTACTGGAAAAAAAACCCAACCTAAAAAAAGGAAACAGAATCCAGACTTAACTGGATTTTGCTCTTACTTGTAGTGATGTAGCCAAGAGCTGGAATGGCTTTCACAGTTCTCTCAGGTGAGTTATCCAAAGATTTTCTTTTCAAAGTGGGAGTCATGGATTTGCTCAGTTACCTGCTATTTGAAAAACCTGATTCACGAGTATCTCCAGGCTGGTCTGTGCACAGTTTGAACCCTGCTCTGTGGCTCAGGCTTTCTGCTGACTTTGAGTGGCAGCTGGGACACCAAATCAAAGACTTGCCCTTAAAAGTGTGGGTACAGATGTGTATTTTAATGAAGATTACACTGATAATTCCTGAGAGCAGGAGAAATCGTTGCTGGGCCAGCAGCCTGAGAGCGTGGGGAAGGATGGGCTGACCCAGCCGTCTCTTCTCCTGGTTTGTGGGTGATGGTGATGATCCCCACAGGGCAGCTTTTGTAGCCTGGGTTTCTCTTCTGCTGCACTGAAGCTCCCACTATTTTTGCACAATAACAAGTTACTGCATGTATACCCAGACTAGATAATTTTTTTAAAAGCTTTTCCTTACCTGCAGCAGCTCACCTCTGGGTGCTGCAGTTTTTTTCCTTTGGACAGAAATGCAGGTGGCTTGCTTGGGGAATGGTATAAACAGGCTACAAAGGCAGTGGTCCCAGGAGTTTCAAGTTGAAAACGATAAGCAGCGGAACATGCTGACTGGCATCAACAAAATGAGATGCTGGAGATGAGATACTTTGACATGTTCGTTGCAGCGTTATTTATTAACATGTAAATTAGAGTTGTACAGATAAATCATGTTTCTCATAGATCTCATTCTCGCTGCCAGTGGAGTAGCTACAGAGTGGAGGGTTGCTTAGGATTTAGGATAAAGCCTTCAGGAGTTCCTGATGTCTCCTGTGAAAGCCTTTCACCTTCCTCTGGTGCATCTCATGCTGACAGTTGTCAGAAAGAGGAGACTAGGCTGAACAGGGATGGATCTAGCGCGATACTGTCTCTATTTCATGTCTGCCAGTGGATAATCCCCCACAGATTAAATTCTGAGCGTGTTTCCATGAGGATTCGTTTACCGACATACTCTAATGATCCTCCCTGATACACACACACACAGATGCACGTGAGCTGCATGGCAGGAGGTGCGTTGGTCCCGTCACAAATAGAGCGATGACTGAAGAGGGAGACACAAGCAAGAGCTGCTTTTTCTTCAGCTTCTCTTGGGTCTAGCTGGGGAAGCCTGTGCATTGTCTGAGGAGCAGCATTAATCCTCAGCTTCTGAACAAAGATGCTGCCTTTAATAGACCTTGCTTTTGAAACATAACTCCTGGAGTTGTACAAATACCCCATCAATAGTGCAGCGGCTCATTGCATTGTCCCCAGTGCATGCAATCTTCATTATTTGCACTGTTGGTAAAAGGCGGCGTTGCTAGCAGATCCGCACTACTCCATTTAGCCAAGAACAATGATTTATTCCCCCTCACCATCGGACACCCTCTGTTTCCCCAGCTAATAACAAACTCTGGCTGCGAGGGAGGGGACAGGGAAGGATGGCTCTGCTGCAAGGAAAGGCAGCAAACCAGGCGTGGGGAGGGAAAGCTCCCGCTCCCTGTTGGATAGCGTTAAAACGCGTATACATTGCTTAAAGCCCTAAGTTATCTGTGATGTAGACATGACTGAAGCAGGCTTTAATCCTGAGTAGTCCAGCGCCCTGATCAGTGCTGTCTTAATGCTGGCAGGCTGGGGCTCTGCATTCCCTCCTCATACTGCTGGCACTGCCTCTTCCTTTCCTTCCTTTCCTTCCTTTCCTTCCTTTCCTTCCTTTCCTTCCTTTCCTTCCTTTCCTTCCTTTCCTTCCTTTCCTTCCTTTCCTTCCTTTCCTTCCTTTCCTCCTTCCCTCCCTTCCTGTTGGGGCTCAGGAGGGTATAGGAGTCTTGCCACAGACCATCAGTCCCCCTCCAGCTCATGGAAGTGCTGCACTCACTCCCTGCTGGCTTTCTCAGGCTGCAGAAGGTTCTTGGGGCAGATGAGAGAGAAGGAGAGAAAACACGTCACTAGCAGGTGAAGGCAGGGGTGGTTTAGTGGCTTTGTTTGCTTGTAGTCGAGATGTGGAAATCATGTTACATTTTGAAGACTCAGCACTCTTTGGAATAACCTGCCAGAGAAGAAACACAGTCTGCTGTGTCAGAGGTAACCAGGGGTCGCTGGCTCCTCAGCATGAGTCTAACTTAGGGCAGGGCACGGCTGGTGCCAGGGCTGGGCTGCAGGCAGAGAGGCTCTTCCAGCTCTCGGGAATTCCATCTCCATTCACTGCTGATGATGGAAAGAAGCAAATATGGGGACCTTTGACTGCCAGGTGCTTCTGCCTTTTTGATTTCCCACCAGTGAGCTCACATGTGGGACGATTGATTAAGTGCCTGTGTACGGTTTGTGGGTAAGGGCAGAAGGGGTCTTGAGTCTTGCATGGCTGGCCTGCACCTTCTGCTGCAATTCAGCAGCTCGGGCATGTGGATAGGCACAGAGAGCATCCACCTCCCAGGAAAAGGGCAGGGAAAGGCATCCTTGCTGTGCTGCTTCAGACCCTGCCCTTCCTTAAAACTGCTCTAACTGGGCAAGCTGGTATGGCAGAGCCGTGTGATTGTCACCCAGGCAAAGGCAGAGATCTGTTGGTGTCTGTCCAGCTGTCTCACAGAAACCTTCACCAGCCACTTTTCTCCAGGGTAAGTGCCAGTCATGACAGCATTTTGGTTTCACAGCTGCATGCACACATGGGCTGAGTCATCTGTCCCCTCCAAAGCCTTAATTCTTCCCGAGTCA
This sequence comes from Antrostomus carolinensis, assembly GCF_000700745.2. Classification (NCBI taxonomy): domain Eukaryota; kingdom Metazoa; phylum Chordata; class Aves; order Caprimulgiformes; family Caprimulgidae; genus Antrostomus; species Antrostomus carolinensis. The sequence continues at coordinate 17,205 of NW_010296121.1, forward strand.
TTCCTTTCCAGGGTACAGGCTCCTCTCCTAAAGCTCACTATTCAATTATAACTCCCAGTTGACCACACTGCTTTGAGATCTGTCAGCCAGCCAGCTTGTAATCCATTAAACGTGCGTGTTGCAGATAATGTATAGCGGTATTTTTTTAATATTAGAATGCTGTTTGGTACTAAGTCAGATGCCATACAAAATGTTAAGTGCCGTACAAATACGTTGCCTTCGAGAACCAGACTTTGAACCTCCTCAAAGAATGAAATCAGGTTTGCTTGACAAAAGCTGTTTCCTACGTAACCAGGTTGACAAGCATTAGTTATAGTCGCATCCTTTAATTCCTTATTAATTGAATCTCCTATCAATTTTTCCACTGTTTTGCCCAGGACTGATGCTAGATCAGTCAGCCCAACGTGAAAGAATGAGAGGTTCATTCTGCTTGACCTTTTTGGATATCGATTAAGTGAGAAATTATACAGAACATAGGTATTACATGTGATAAAAAGTTAGTAGCTCTTCCCATGTTTCAAGTGTCAAACGTGATACTCTATTTACTTCCTCTTATTACATATTACTCCATATTGCATGCAGATATTTGATATAGTTAATAATTAAGGCCAGCCAAAAAAGTAGTGTTTCTGGTGACTGTAAAAAGCAGAGCGCTGTGACGTTAGGAACAGCGAAATCTTACATTCTTGCAGATGTTCCACATGTGTATTGTTACCTCTGTGTCCAAGGTAAAAATCTGTAAAATTGGGTAGGTGGCAAAAACAGGGTATGACCGAGAGTGTGGCTAAAGCCAGCGTCCAGGGGTGCCTGGTCCTTGGGTGGCACAGGGGGAATTAAACAGATGAGTTGTGAAAGAGCATTTGGGTTGTACCTAATGGGTGACGTGTTGTATGAAGCACGTCAGGTACATCAAGGCAGATAACAGTTACGGTTTCATCCAGGTTTCATTAGGGAAACGAAAAGACCAGTAACTAGATTTAATTTTTGGCTTCATCCAGTAATATATTACAAAAAGCCAGCAGAGAGGCCTGCAAGTTTGCTTAATCCTAGGAAAAAATGAGAAAATTTTTTTTTTTTTAATTTTATTTAAACATTCTTGCTTCAAGCTTAAGAGTGTTCTTATTTGGGAGTATGTTTCCAGTTATTTGCAATGTGCTAATTACCCAGTGGCAGAACCTAAGTGGGTGTAAATTGTCATATCTCTGCTGACTTCAGTGGAACTGTGGGAATTTGCACTTCAGGAGGATCTGTCACCTAGATTCTTGCCAAATTTGAAATCCCTTCGCTCTCAGTTGGCTGGGGAGCCTCAGGCTCACGGGAATACAGAAGAAAGCAAACGTTTTGCAGGGCTTAAAATCCTGCGCGTCTCATTGATTTGTTAGCGTTTGTGTTTGTTATTCAATCCGCCACAGTCATGCATGATGGATACTTGAGCCATCTCGACTGATGAGAAAGGAATCTTGCTTCAGATCGCGCCATCGCCATGGAAACCGCTGCGGTGGTACCCGCGTGGCTCCCCCGCGCTGGAGGGGGCATCGGTGATAATTCAATATCGAGGAGGCAGCTACGCCTCGCTGAGGTCAGAAGCGTGCTGAAGGCTTGTGCCTCTTCCTGCATCTTTTGCATCTGGCCAGGACCTCTAAATGCCCATGGAGTAGCGGGGTGCGGCAGAAATACCCTTCCTCCCCAAATGGGCTGAGTTTTGGGAACAGCTCACCCTTGCTTTTCAGAGCAGGATACGTGAGAGATGATGGTAAATAGCACGTGGGAAATTCCAGGCAGAAGGGCATAAGTACAGATTTGTTTGGCCATCCAGCATCCCGGCGTTTCCTTCTGTAATGGCCTCTTAATTGATTAATCCTTGTGTAAAAGATTAATGTTGTCGGCTCCCTCCGCAGCTTTTTCAGTTCAGTGCTGCCTGGGCAGCCAATGAAGATGTCTTTCACACTGATGAGGGTCACAGAGAAAGTGGTGATGACGGCAGAGCCGGGCACGGGGTGCCCTGGTGCCTCTGCAGCAGCTCAGTGCCAGTCACCATACCTGAGTGTGAAGGACCGTTCCTGTGCCAGCTAGAGCCGACTGACGTTGTTCTGCCGGTTGACTGCACCGGTGTGTCGTCTGCTGATGAAGACCAGAGAGGACACCAAGCTGCAGCTGGTGAGCTGCCCTGCCTGCCCCATCACTCTTCCTTCACACCGAGCTCTCTTTGTCCAAGCTGTTGACGGGGCTCTTGGTGACTGCTGATCTCACCTTGGCACGTTGATTGTGAACCCTTCACTATAAATCCTGTGGTGCCTACTGACCTTTTGAGGGGTTTCCTCCTGGGATGTCACAGGAGGAACTGGTTTTCTGTGTCTACCAGGGTTATAAATATGTTTGAGGTAATTCTAGCACTAGCAGGACACGATACCCAAGAGCTGGTTTTCTGTGTCTACCAGGCTTATAAATATGTTTGAGGTAATGCTAGCACTAGCAGGACACGATACCCAAGAGCCTCCTGAGACTCTGCCCCTGCATCTCAATGCATCAGGCAGCTTTATCTATTGGAAGAAGAAGCAAGAGGAGAAAGCAATCCTTGTTTTCTCTTACTCAGTTGCATCAGTGTTTTCTCACTGTTTTGAAAACAAGTGAAGGATTTCCCTAAAAATCAGTCATATGGGTGCTTCCGAGAAGATTTCCTATGCAAAGTCTTTTCATTTTTTTAGATATTAACATCAAAATTTGCCTTTCCCTTTGTAAAACAAAGCATCTGCATCGCTGTCTGACCTTACTGAGTGCACTATTTGCAGTCACTGTCCATGTGCCCTGCTCTTTCCTCCCATCCTAGGCAGGCTGTGATCCAGAGTGAGCCCTTTGTGCTCATCTAAGGTCGTCTTTGCTCAGGTGCTTCTCAGCGACCCTCTTACCCCGTGCTCCTTGTTTCAAGCCTCTGATATCTCTCACAGCCTCTCCCTTCTGTGCATCCTTCCATTTGCAAATCTTTTTTATTTTTTTCTTTTTTCTTTTTGGCTTATCTGCCACCTGTCTCATTCAGGATTCAGAAACTCATTTTTGTCTCCTGTTAGTCCCCGATGCCAAATGCCCCCATGCTCACTGCTGGGATTTGCTTTTCCTCCTGCCTTTCTCATGAGTGTCTGGTGAGGCACATCCTTGCTCCTCCTTCCGACTGTCCTCGCCGGGATGCCTGTGGAGAGCTTGCAAATGCTTCATCCGATGAAGTGCTGTGATCGCCACCTGTGAGGCAGGACATCATTTTTTCCATCACTCCCTCATATGTCTTGCAAGGTCTCTTACTTAATACAACGAAGTCCTGTCCCCATCCATTGTGTCTCCATCCACAGCAGTATTATGATGTTATTTGTAATCCCAGCGAAGGACCTGGGGCCACCTCACTTTTCTGCGTAGCTTAAATAAAGGTGGGGCAAATAATGAGTTTCTCACTCCCTCTGTGCTTTAACTTTTGGTATTGTTAAATAGGGTCATCATTTTTTTCACTTCGTCTGCTGCTAACTGTATTTATTCATGTTATGTATTGCTTTGAAGGCATCAGTATGTGGCATTTGTTTGAGTCGGTGGCTCAGATGATGCAGCCCTTTCTGCATTTCTTTTACTGCCTTGCAGGTAGGTGGAAGTGAGCATAATAATCCTCCAGTGAGTTGGGTAGACTTTCTTAAAGAACATAAATCCACAGGCAGCGAGAGATTTTTCCAGAATCTTATTTATCAGCCATCTGCTTCTACGTCTCATTGCTTTCCCGTTCAGGGGAACCTAGAGGCTGTTAAACCCCATTTCCAGATGAGAGAGGGGCAAATACCAGGGTGAGGAGAGCAGAACGGGCTGTGCAGGCAGCCTGTTGCCAACATCTTCACAGGTACCATACCTGCAGATCCCTTGTTTATGAAGATCTAAATGTTAAAATAAATATACTCGTTGATTTCATAAACAGGTGTAATGTACCAGGTAGCAGATTTTTATCTGCTTTGGGCCTAATTCATTAACATTTTGCTTGTACAGGCATATCGTTATCTTTATGTGGCTTCTCTGGTTGGCCATATGGGTTTGTTGGCTGCATAGTATTTTTCAGCAAGGATGCAGCAAACTTGCCATCTGGGTGGTGTTTGCCCAAATACTTGAAATAGATGTTTTAAGGTGTGGATGTAAGAAGTTTCTGGTATCCCCCATTTTACCACGGCTGGTGTGTAGTTTGCTGAAGCCCTGGGCAGCGGTGGCCGGGGTTGGGAAGAGTTTGCTGCGTGGGGATATGATCAGCCTCTCTGGCAGACGTCTCTGCCATGTTATTTGCACTGGTCTCCAGAACTGAGGAAGCTAGTTTGGGAGCTAATAGAGAAAACTAAGTTTCTTTGCAAAAAAAACATTGATATTCCAATAATAAGGGTGTATTTTATTGCCAGGTAGCTGGTGAGCATCGCAGCTCTGCTCTGTTCTGCTCACCTTGCTTAGCTCAGTAGAAGAAGAGGGAACGCACAATACCACATTACTAAGCAGCATCTGGAAAATTGCCCTTAGGTCTTACATTCATGTTGGTAACCTTTGTAAAAATATTCTTTCCCATTGCTACCCAGTTTTTATAATGTCAATATACTAAGCTCTGCCTCCCAGTATTACATCTGACACACAGCACTGCCTTCTTTATACCCTAGAGCACACGTGTTTTCTAAGCTGGCTTTCAAAAATAGCTGGTTTAAAAAAAAAAAAAAAAAAAAAGAATTCATGGGAGACTGCTGTTGGCAGGGAAAGACATTTTTATCGTGATCTGGAGCAAAATGCACAGCAGATCTTTAATTGAAGTTCACCTTTAGCATTCAGGGTTCTTCTGGCTCCGATTTGAAAGCCATTGTGGTGGATCGTTATCTGCAGAGATTAGCTTTCCTTTGGGACTTTCTTCTGTGCTGCAACTCGGATGCACGGAGCCAGAACAACCACCCACGTATGGCGTGTCCCAGCCGCCCTCGCAAGCGCTGAAGGGATCCCAGCTGGGAGGTGGGAGTGGTGGGAGATGCCTGCTATGGGGTGGTGGCTCCATCGGTGGTCCAGTGCACACGGTGCTCCTGCCTCCAAACCTTTCTCTCCTCCTCTGGGAAAACCAGGCTCCCTTCTGTTCCTTTTGCAAATTTTATCCCATCTAAAGGCCTTATTATCGTCCCATTTTTCCCTTTGTGAAGTGCAGAATTAGGAAGCTGCATTTAGATGATGGAAAGGATTGCCCAAAAATCCGCATAGCCGGAAAGGGCAGCTCCTAATCAGCAGGCGTAACTTGGGTAAATGTAGCAGTAATGCAATTAACAGTACAATGCCACTGGTAGTGACTGAATTCTGTGGAGTTGCTCTGGAATTCAAGGAAATTAATACAAATCATGTGTAACACTCTTGGTCAGAATACCAAATCCTAGCATCTTATGTTTTGACATGTCTGTTATTTATATGCAAATTCAGTCTTTTCTGCAGAATTTCCTTGGAGATAAACATTTTATTAGGAAGTTAAGGACAAGGACACAATACGTTAATAGAAGATAATCAACACGTGGCTTGTGACTTTGGGAATATAACAATGAGAAAGAGGGAGATTAGCCTTTATGGCATTTTTATTCTTTGAGATGCGCTCTCGTTTCCCTCTGCCTCACATAGGTTCCTTCTTTCAGGCTGCGTAAAACCACCCTCTGATAAATTACGAGTGTTTAGCAAAACAGATCTTTGCAGGTGTCTCATGTATGCAAGGTGGCTTTCATAGGCAATTGCATGTTATTCGGAGCTTGGAGTTCATTACCCTCAGATACGATGTGCTGATTGATGTTATGGTGGCTTTCTGAGAGCAGCAACATCATTTGGTGTGGTAAGAAGCCGCCTCAGTTTTGTTCAGTAACTTAACTGTGCTGCGATAAATAATGGAAGGAGTAAAGGGTGTTTTTATTAACAAACTGCTTTCTGGGAGTTGTAGCAAAAATTGACATTTTAATGATTAAAAACTAAGCATTATTTGCTGGTGTGAGAAAGGCACATGCAATCCTAGGATGCTTCAGAGAAGGAATAATCGGTAGCCATAGGGCATGATGAGGCCACTGAGCAAGGTGGCATTGTGTTATTTACAATACTATATACAACGGAGGAGAAGTGTTGAGGACACGTCAGTAGAAAGCAGAACAGAAAAGGACAAATTGAACTGATCAGGGAAACGGGTTGGTTTATGAGCAGAAATAAAAAGCTTGTTTAGGTTGTTTAATCTGGCAAAACCGAGGCTGAGAGGTGATGCGGTTGCTCCATCTACAAACGTCAAGGGAATGAAGCGGGGAGGTGAAAAGCAGCGTAAAGAGAAGGCCAGCGTCGGCACAGGGAGCACCTGGAGCAGGAGCGGCCGCAGGGAAACGCACACTGAAGAGGGGAAGACAATTTCTGTTTATCCTGGAGCCGTGAGTCGTTGTACGAGTCTTCTTGCAGGAATCGGGGCACAAGCCACAGGGCTTGAGTGAGTGAGGGTGGGGCTGGGCAGAAGCTGAGGACTGAGCACCCTGATCCGGTTGAAGATGTCCCAGTCCCCCGGGGGATGGATGTGGTGACCTTTAAAGGTCCCTTCCAACCCAAACCAGTCTGGGGTGTTTGCACTGGGCTTGCTGACCAGAAATCATCTGTGCTGATGAAAGCCACAGCGTTGGCTGCTCTGGTCAGGAAGGCTCTTTTTTTTCTTCATCTTTATTTCTTTTTTTTCAACTCTCCAGAGTATAGGTAGACTTCTGTTGTGTGTTTGGGACATGCTGAAATGTTATTTGCTGGTTAATTATGCTTAGGGCAAGTTCATCATAAAACACTGGAAAAGTTGCACCGTTCTGGGGTGACACGATCAGTATTGAGAAGGCTCCAAAACCTGCAATTGTCCCTGTACTTTATAAATACCTGTCTACATTATTCTCCAAATGACTCCTATTTCATATGCTGCTGCTGTCGTCGTGATGAATCATTTCACGTACAGCTTTGAAATGATGACTTCTAAATTTAGGGCTTGGCTTCACAAAATCTCCCTGACTGTCTGTATATGATAAAGAGCAATTCTGCTTGTAGGTGCAAACAGCTGAGCTGGATAGCTGTTCGCTTCCACGTGCTCGTCCTGCTCAAACAGTTGAGGTTTGGCTTTTGTTTAACTAAATAGTGTCTGGTTGTATCAACCTGCGGATAATACGTGCTTGCTAGCCCAGTCTTGCTAAGTCAGCACCTTCTGACAGGGGCATCCCCGGGTCCCTGTTGTCGCTGCATCTGTATCTCCGTGGCTCATTCCTTTTGTTTGTTGGTTATTAATAATTTTAGCTGGGCAACAGCAGCCAATGTTTTTTGGGTAAATAAGTCTTCACAGATACTTGCTTTAGGGCTTTCCCTTTCAGCTCGAAATTCCAACTTTGTTTGAGCATCCTCTCTATAGGGATAGTTTGAATGTTTAAATTTCCTCGTCATGAGCAAAGGCTGGTAGGTGAGGCGAGACAGGCGTCTTGGGGGACAGTTCATAAAGTCAGTCCCCTTCGGAATGTCAGAGGGCAGCTAAACACCAGCCAGCCTGTAAGGGAACGTTGGGCGCTCAGCAGAAGTGTTCACAAGCTAGAAAGGAAAAGGATCTTTTCTATTCTGTGAATAACTCTGTCATGACACTGACCATGTACATTTAGGTGAGTTATTGAAGCATTATTTGTCTTTTGTAATAGCAAATCCTGACAGCCAGGGAAGATACTTTAGGGGGAAGGTGACCAAAGGGTGTTGGGGTCCCAGATGCCAGAGGCGGGCGCAGGCACTGGGAGATGCTCGGCCCAGGCTGCAGCTCCCGGCTTGAGCTCCTGTTCCCTGTGCTGGTGTTTGGGGAAATATTCTTCTCCGCTTCCTCGTTGTGCTGGTGCTGCTCTGACCCCGCTGCTTTTTCCCAGCTCCCGCTTTCCCTCAGTGCTTCTCCTGCTTGACCAGTTTCCTCCTTCGTTCTGTTTGTGTTATGCTGAGGATGGTCCTTCTCAGCTTGTTAGTTTATTAGTTTTTCAGCTGCATTCACTGTAGATATATTTACTTAACAAGGTAAACAACGAAGTAATGAAGCTCTAGCTGAGTGCACCTTCGTTTGTTTAAGTATTAGAACCTGGAAAAGATCATTTAAGTGGCAGAAAATAACGAAAGGTAGCGTGGGACCGTGGTACCTCCCTTGGGGTGGAGGGAGGTTGTTTAGCACTGAGGCTGCGAGTGACCCCAGGACCCTTCCAGGTTTAAATGCTTCGTGGCTTTAACCCCCCTGTGCTTTGCCCATCGCGATGGAGGGAGGAAGCCTGTGAGATGTTTTTCAACTTTAACTTGGACGTTTGGGAAATAGGGACAAAAAAAAAAAAAAGGAAAAAAGAAGAAAAAAAAATTCAAATTATGTGTGAAAGAGCGATCGATGCCACGCTTGGACTGTCTGCTTGCTGAAGCATGCAGGCCAAGACTGAGACCCTTTGTGTAAGGAAAATCTGCTTCTCAATAAACGTCTTTCAGGGAATTGCTTTAAGCAGAGTCCACAACCAGTCTTCGACTTCTGTAGGAATTAAGTTTTATCAAGGAAAGGAGTGTTACTTTACATACTGTAACACAAAGACAGAAGCAGGGTCGTGTGTCCAATGGAAATACATGAATGAACACAAAAAAAACCGGATTTCTAAATATTTACAGTACTGAGATAATATCAAAGACTACGCACAGATGTGCAGAGAACTACAAATGAAACGAGTTTTTAAAAACAGTGCTGTGGGTTTTGTAGAAAGATTTGGGTTAGACTCAATCCTTTGATGCACTTACCTTTTAGGAAATTTTGCCAGGTTAATTGATTTTTACGCTTGCATCTTCATATATTTAAAAAATAATAGCCAGAAAGCATTGTTTTATTGAAGTCGTCCTGCAGTTGTGCTTGCTTAGGCAGAGTGCAGAGTGCCTGCCCGTGGTGAAAGCCACCTCCTTACATGTGCCTGGGGGTTTTTAAGCCTTTAAGGGTATCGGTGCCACTCCACTTTTCTCACACTTAGTGCGACTGATGCTCGCAGATCTCTTGGTCTGAGATATCAGCAACTCCCCTCCATGCGAGAGCGTTTCTCCTGCAGCACTTATGCCGTTAGTCAAATAATAAAGAGCATTGTTATCGTTAAATAAATAGCTATAATTAATGAATAATGGGCATAGCTTGCTTCACTGGTTTACCCTTGACTGGGCCCCCAGAAATAGATGCCTGCAGCTCCCAGGCAAGGTAAGCTTCAGGACAGATCTGCTCGGCACGTGGCGTGCAGGGTAATTTGTCTCAGTTATTAGAAGTGCTGTGGAGGGCGAGCACGTGAGCCCGGCAGGACGAGCGGCTGCTGCCCTGTCACCCTGCAGTTCCTTGGGTCCTGCCAGCGCCTTGAAGTCAGTGTCTGAGTCCTGAGAAATTCAGGTAAATTCTCAAGGGAGAGGGAGGCCGAAGCAGGCAGGACCATGGTTTCCCCTTTCATCCAACCTCCCTCTTTTTCTTTCTGAGTTAGGTTTATTTGTGTGCTGTACAAGGCCAGAATTAACAGACTATAAAGATGAGAGTATTGAGGCTGAGGAAGAAGGTAAAATAATCTGATGGATGCTGCTGCTCCACGGGTTAAGGCGATCAGCTGGGGCGCTGCCAGGGTCATCACTCCAAATCCTGCCCAAGCTGACACCTCTGATATTTGATGAGTACCTGTATAAAGAGAAAAATAAGCCAGCGACCAGATCCATGGTCAGCCCAGACCAGGCTTTGCCAGCCATCCCCTCAGTGCCTGGTGCCACACCGGCACCAGCACAGGCATCCTGGTCTTGTATAACCCAGCTCCTGCAGGCAACGGGCAAACCTCCTGTGGTCACCTCTCCCTGTGGTCTTCCCCACACGGGCTGTGGCCATGGTCCAGGGATCCCTTCCCACCTATGATTTGGCCGTTCTCTCCTTCTCCATAGTCACAAAACAGTTTCAATATTTTATGAGAAGTCTGTCTGCTTAGAATAAGGTAATTGATACAAGCAATTTCAGTTCCCTTTAATATAACAGATCTCAAGTGTGAAGCCTCCTTAGTTAATGATCAGCATAAAATAAAAGTCTTTTTTTAGTGTAAGTTCTCAGTTAATTTTACAGTTCGGTTGAAGTGAAAATATCATTAAACTGGGTAGCATTAAACTTTATACTTATTGGACCTCCCCTATTGTGCAAGGGAGAGATAAGTCGCTGTCTCAACAGCTGCCATTGTGAATCGATCATTCTCCGATCCCTGTTTCTTGCACACATCTGATGCTGCGGCATCGTGCGTGTGAAGAAGCAGGACGGAGAGGAGGTCTGGGTCACCAGCATCCTCCGGCAGTGCCGGCTCCATGTGAGCTGTGAGGGATGCACAAGCGGGTTAGTCTGGTTTGTAGATCTGCAGGAAGAAATGTGATAAAATAACTATTTCTCGGTGCCAAATCACCAAATCTCACCTGCTGCACATAGGGCAAGACTCAAACATTAGAGATGCTTTGTGCTGCAGGGTACATCAATGAGGACAAAAATACATCCCACGGGAAACATTTGTGATCCCAAATTGTGTTGTGTTTGCCAGCACTGGGAGGCTCTAATGGAGGAGACCTCATGCTCTGGCTGAAAAATGCCCATTTGGTCTGGGGAGGGCAGGTGGTGGTGAATGGTTTCCATACCAGCATGGTTTCTGAGGGCTTTTGCTGATGGATGTGAACGTGGCCACATGTGACAGATCTCTCCCTTTGGGGTGTTTCTCACCATCTTGCCTCCTGCCAATGGTACCAGTTTCGGTGCACTGGTCTGTGGCAAGAGATGTTTGCAGAGCTGCAGCTGAGGAAAGTGCTCACCAAGACACTGCGGAGCTGCCCGTCCACGTGGGCTCTGGGGCTGGATCTGAAGCAAGATAAATCCCGGCTTTCCCAGAGTTCTGCCTTTCAGAAGTTGGGGGTGACGCTGGCCGGGCAGTGCGGTGAAGGTCGCAGACATGGGCGCTTGCGTGCCGGGTGTGGGTCAGACCCACTGGCCCTCACCCTTGGAGCACCACACTCGCCCGTGCCACTTATTCTGTCAGGTAGCTGAAGATGCCCAGGATTGACCAGAAATGGTAATAAAACAAGGTGACTGCTGTTCTAGCCTGGGTTTTGGTAGGGTGCCCAAAATCGGCTCCAAACAAGCACTGAAAATCTGGTACAGTTCAGAAGAGCCTCCAAGGATGTAATATCCTCCCCAAACCCTGCAGGGATGCTCAGCTGATAGTCAGGATCAAATCCAGCCTTAGCACGAGTCAGTCCAAAAATTGACGTCATTACAGAAATACATTTTTATTCCAAATGAAATTTGCAGGTGAACCTTGAAATAAAGCAATGAGACCCACCTTTCATAAAGCAAGTGCTGGCATGGTGCGGTGGCATCCTTAATATTAAAAAGGTAAACCCTAATTTATTGAGTGCATATTGAATTAAAAAAAAAAAAAGGGAAAAAAAAGGTTTGAAGATAACCTTTGCTAATGTTACTTTCAGCAGTAGCCTTGTTCAGTCCGTCGCTGAACTGAAGTCCTCGGTGTTGATCCGAGGGCTGCGCTGGTTCGGGGCAGCGGCGCGAGGACGGTGAATTGCTGAGGAGGAAGCACACCCAGCTCCTCTGTAATTGTTTGCTGTCTGCCTGCACAGAACAAGGAGCTTTGAAGGGTACGGGAGCTGCAGAGCTGTGTGCTGCTGACAAAGGACAGAGGATGTGGTTTTGGCTTTTCATCCTGCTGCTTTCCCTTCCTTAAGGAGAGTGTTGAGTCCCCGTTGTGATTGATTTTGGGGTGAGCCGGGGGAGAGAAGCTTCCTTCCTTGAGGCAGGAGAGGTAAACGGCCGTGCTTGCTGTTTTTAAAACCAAACTGTAAGCTGGACTAAATCAAAATGCAACATTGCAACCGATGCGCTTGGCAAAATCAGGGCAAAATAACTCTTTTCAATTGAAAAGAGTTTAACACTGTATAGGAAAAGATATTGAGGAAACAAACTGTCACTTGCTTGAACTCCAGGGGACACTGTTGTTAGCCCTGGTGTTGGGGAAAGAAATGTGAAAGATACTCTGTTAATTTAGGGGGAAAAAAAGGAGTTTTGGGAGTCAAAAGGTCCTGCTTCATGAAGGTGGGTGCACTCAATCCGCTGTACAGACCCCTCTGCCACAAGCTCTGCAGTAGTCAGGGGCTCCTTCCAGGTGTCAAATCTGCTCTGAGCATCTTCTTTGTGTTTGTTTCAAACTCTCCAATTCTGTTCAGTACTTCTTTGAGATTTGTATATGGTAAAGAAAAGTTCTCTAGAAAATGAGCCTCTAGGTCCTGAGGGGAAATTTTAAAATGAACATAAAATAGCGTCTACTGTTGCTAGATTTTTGGGAGGACTGGAGGTTTTTAAACGTGTTTGAGCTCCTGTTTGGGAACTGGGAGCCTGTCAGCTCAGGAGGGTTGTGACGGGCTGCAGTTCCCGTGTGAGCTGGAGGATGGAGGGGACCCGTTCAGTATTTTTGGGCAGTGCCTCTAGCCCTAATTCATTTATCTTTGGGGTTTGCTTGAAACAAAACAAAACACATGCAAAAAACCCCCCCAAAAAACCCTAAGGAAGCAAAGGGTAAGTTTTTAAGGAATTATGCCATTTGTTTCCCAGTAAAGTGTTTTATAGCATTATGTCCTCTAAATTAACATTAAATACGGAGTGGCATCTTGCAGGGGCTGCAATTTCACACTGTGATTTTTTGATCTAAAAGTTTTGTTATTCTCACACGTGGCTCCAAACCCAAATAAATCTCGGGGAAAATCATGTCCTGGGACGTGATGGTGACAGATCTGTACTCGGCACCCAGGAGAGCGTCCCCGTCCTTCTCCCCGTCTGCTTTCACCTTAACGATAATGACGTCTTCATTAGCCACCCTGCTGGTAATCTGCTGCTGATGGAGATTAATAGAGAAAATATTTTCTAAACACTTCTGTATGCATTTGCATTAATCTGTGCTCAGAAAATTAATCTTGTGGGGCGACCTGCAAACGGTGTTAATTGCAGTTTCAGAGGAGGATTTATCAAAAGTTTGAGGAAAGGCAGCAAGAACCAGGCAGCGGTGGCAGGAGTTTCAGAGGGGACATCCCTGTCCTTCACACCCTCATGCTTAATGCAAATAAAAACATTTATTTTTCAAAGCTCTTCGAAGCAAAGTGCAGTCTTGGCTCTGTGGGGGCCACGTTCCTGCCCCTTCAGGTTCAGTGTGGGATTAGAGGAGAAAGAATTAGTGAATAATTGAATAAATAGGCATCCTTAATACTGCATTGCTATTTTTGAAGACCAATCAGGGTTTTTTTGTTGGGTTGGGTTTTTTTACAGTTACCAATAATGAAATTTGTCATGAAAATGAAACTGTGTGTGTGATGTGAGTGGCTTCGGTATGATGATGATTTATTGTTCACTTTTACTTATGAAAGCACACTCAGTAAATTCCCTGTGATTTGTAAACCTACAGGCAACATATTGGATAAAAATGATGAATTGGACGGCTGAGGAAACAGATTTCTGTCCACTCATGGGACTCATTTTTAATGACACTTTTCGCGGCGTTAACATGCAGTTTGGGGAAGCAAGCAACCCAGAATTTTCTGTGTTTTCTTCTGCTTTTCCTTGAATCTTGAACGTGAGTTGGTTTCAGTGACTGGGAAAATATTGCTTTTCGATTTTGTGCTGTAGCCAGCTTAAGTAAGACTCAGTGCACGGTCAGTCTCAATGAAGCACTTTATCGTGGCAGTAAACAAGGATATGAGTGCGTATTCACGCCTTTTCTCCCAAATGCTGAAAGTCTTCTGTTTACAGAAATGAAACAAACAATGTTTAAATTTGCGCATGTCACTGTGAATCTTCCTGTGATCTGTTCAACACCATGAACGTCTGGGCGCTGTGAATTACACATGAAAGTATTGATCTTCTTTGGAGCTATATTTAGCCAGCGAACGTTTCAGAAAGTGTTTGAAGTTTCCCTGTACGGATATCGGTGTTGTAAGAGGGGACTGCTCTCAGGGGATTTCACCATTTCAGTCTTGGAAAAAAAAAGCTGAAATAGTAATTTCATGTTGAAGTAACATTTCAGCTCTTGCTCAGATGACATCCTTGATTGGATCAGTGTGTCTCGCCTTCGGGGCGCTGAGGATGAAGAGGCAGCCTTTGCAGGCGGGGGGATGAGGACCTCAGAGCTGTGCTCGTAAGAACAAGGCTATTTGTCGTGCTGGGAGTGGAAAGAACAGGAGTAACGTGGAAATGCTGTTCTCCAGCAGCGTTGTTTCCAGGGCTGCTGTGTCCATCCCTGCAAAAGGACGGAGGTTCTTTGGAGTCCCTGGTCTGCAGGGGCAGAGGGGACTCCAAGCAGCAGTTCAGGACACCGGTCATGCTGCTGCTGCAGCTCTGAAGGGACAAAGTCTGTTCTGTTGACGTTAATGAAGCTGTACTTTGTATTCTCATTCAAGGAAAAAATTGTTTAGGTTGAGAAAAACGCTGATGTGCCATACCCAGTAAGACATTCTGAGAACCAGGGGGATGAAAAGAGCAGACCTGACAGCATAAAGCTTAAAAGTGTATTTTGTGAAGCCTCGTGCTCTTTCCCCATCACTATCAGCCTAGAAGAAATGTTTTGAATGTTTTAATTGGCTGTGATTGGGAAGACGGAAGATTCCCTCTGTGTGAGAAGAGGTGATGTACTAAAGATGATTCAGCATTCTGTTTTGTCAAATATCTCATCAGCGCTGTCTCGCTTTTATTGAGAAAATATGCAGAAAACACTTTAGAAGCAAAACTGTTGAAACTGCCAGCTAATCACTTGACTTTCATTTGTCAATGCCCTGTGACTGCCTGGGTCTCCTTCCCCGTGCGCCATCACCAGTGTCTGCGCGCTTGGTGGGACGCTGCAGCCCGGAGAAGAGCTGGGACAGCGCCCGCTGCTGTGACCACCCGCCAAGCAGCGAGGTCCAGGTGACCTCCAGCGATGTGGAAAGTGCGGTCACAGAGGACTTTGTAGCCCTCGTTACCTGCTAAATAACCTGCAGATTCGGTGGATGCTATTTGTCAGCATATTCAGCTTCTTAGTTAAAGAGTACAAAAGGTTGAAGAGGGATGTGTAAGATACCATCCATGTGAGCAGAGTTCATTAGAGTAATTTGTGTGAAGGCTTGCATCTAGTTAATCCATAATTAATCAGCAAAGCCCACCAGTTCCATAATTGGGTGCTAGTGACAAGTTAGTTAAAGTAAAACTGAATCTTTCATGTCACATTTGTGTGCGGGAGACATGGCAGGTTATGTACGTAATAGATGCGCCTTTGCTGTGGGTATTGGGTCGTTGCTGTCGCAGCCAAGCGGCTGGGGAAGTGCAGGAGCATCCCTACCAAGTGGCAGGGACAACAGTCCCAGCACAGTGGAGTCGAAGGTCTCTGGGCCACGTGGTAGCTGGTGTGCATGGGCAATACATGGCAGGACTCTCCAAGTGTCTCTTTGAGAACAGTCAGTGCAGAAGAGCATAGGACAGCTCTTTGGGGTGCAGCACTGAACCTTTTCTGCCCTGCAGCTGAGCAACCCAAAGGGCAGGTGAAAAGGGACAGTCCAGACCTAAGGTCTAAGATGTCTCCATCTTGAAGTCTCATTCCACCGGAAAAAAAACACAAATAAACCTTCTGTGGGCAACATGTAGACCGATTCCTCTTTAGACATCTGTACTTTGATGCCAGTGGTATAAATTGCTATTCTTTTACAAACAGGAAGAGAATTTGCTCTTAGCTTGCAGTTTTTGCTTGCATTCTCTGTAATGTCTCGGGGCATATGGAAGATATTCGCTTTTGTATTTGGAGTTGTATTTTCCTTCCTCAACAGTCCAAGTGTCGTAACTGTTAAATAGTCCTGAAGAACCCTTCAAAAGGCAGAGCATTAACTTGCAAAATCTTAGAGGTAATGTCACCTCAGGAAGACAAGAGGAAGGTCTCTGAAGTTCTGCCATAGCAGACCTCTTCCAACATTCATTATCTGTCACAAAAATTAGCTTTCCATTCTCTGATAAAAAAATAATACAAGTAAAAGGTCAACTTTTTTCTGCTTATTGAGTGTCAAAAACACTCACCTTTTTGCTGGTGGTGAACTTCAGTAAATTTAGGCACACTAATCTTGAGAGATTAATGCTTTGCTGTTTGGGTTTTTGGGACAGGAATTAAATATTTATAAGTTGGTTGCAAGTAATACAGCCTTAGTGCTTCTACAACAGCTTGTCCAGAAAGACGTTCTTAAATGCTTGCTTACTGTAGCTCCTACCGTCGCTCATGAGCGATAGTGAAGCTCTAAGGATTTTAGATTGGAATGGGAAGATTTAATATTGGCATACGCAATAATTTGTTTTAGGTTGTGTAAATGCTTTTTAATTAAGGGATTTGTTGGAAGAGGGTTTGAAGGTCAGATCCTTCCAAGTTTTCCCTGCACTTAGATTCAATTTTCAGAATTCAGAAGCTGCTGAACACTTTAAATGGTTTCCTGAAATGGGGAAGAGAATATCCACTTCTGAAGATCTGTTGATGGAACACAGATAGCCTTGCCACAGACACCACTCAGTATTTTTGATGCTTTAATGCAAATTATGCCACTTGAAATGACCGGATGGGGAAGACTGCATGTTGATCACTGAGTCACTGACTTCAGTGGCTTCTGCTCTTAAATGTAAGTGGTATAAAGAGAACAGGAACAAGAAGGGGTATCTTGCAAACCAGCTGAATGTGTCATTTTGCAGGCACAGTGTAGTATGATAACTCCAGGGCTCATTTTGCACAGGGGAGGCTGCCAAAAAAAGATTTCAGCTAAGGCTTCTGGTCCATTCCAGCACAAAATTAATCCAAGATAAAACTGCGTGTATAATTAATAGCTCCCAAAAGTTCTTTTAGATATTTATATATTTGCTCTAAGTTGCATTTGTTAGACTTACCCTTATTTACCTGAATCTGAAAGATGGTGAATGCATTAGACCCACGTGCCTCATGTGATCGCAGCCAGTGCCCACCACCTCATCCCTGGCAGATGTGTCTTTTTTTCTGTTGCATGTGTGCAAAAAATACTGGCTCAGCCTACCTTTCCCCAGGGCACTAACAGATTTGTCTACTTTCCCCATGCTGTAATGGTCTATTTTTTCCTGAAAAGAGATTCAGCTGGATAATAAAAACTTTTCTCACTTCTGCACAGCCTGTGTGATGGCTGCGGTAAAGGCATCTGGGCTCCAGAAGGTGGTGGTGGCTTTATGGCAGTCAGTAGATATTTGACATTCTCACTTCGAGCTCATCCTGGTTTATTTCCCACAGAGATGGTATTTGCTTTTCACCCTTCTGGCCCCACCCTGGCTGTCTCATGGGATTTGCTTCCCCTGCTCTCTCCCTGTGTCCCTGTTGAACAGAGTGTGGCCGAGAGCATCCCATCGGGAACCCCAGTTTAAAATCCAGCTCTGAGGTCAGGCAGAGGTGGTGTTGCTCTCCCTGTCGATGCCTCTTGCTCCAGCTTTCGTCATAGCTCTGCTGTGCTCCGAGGCATTAAATTATTCAGCCCTTTTCAGTCCATCTCTAACGTTGAATTCCCCCTTTTCCATGGTTCTGCCTTCCAAAGCCTGGCTATTCCCTGAAAAAAAAAAGAGTATTTTCTCTTTGTTCATTCTGTTTTTCAGACATTAATTTAATCAAGAAACCCTTAGTTCTTTTCTTACAGCAGATGTTAAAATGGAATGACTAATCACTTTCTAAATCTTTTTATATTTGTATATTTGCTACCTCAGTCAAGTCTCCACTAAGATCATCTCAATAATCCTTTTTGTGTGCAGTGTTTCCTCAGATATAAATTTATTTAGATCTCTACCTGTCTTCATTAGCCTCCACTGAATCTGTTCAGTCTCAGCCCCCCTAACAGCTGAGACGACCAAAACAGACATTAATGGTTCATACAGGTTTGTGTCTGATTTTCCATTTATGTTGTAGTAGACATGATTAAAGCCTTTGAGTAAAATCACAGCTAAATCCTGTCATAGCCTAGCCCATTATTTTTTTGTTGTCCTATTAGGATTTTAGGCATTTCTTTGACATATTTTTATTGCCAGATTAGGAGGAAAACACTTGACTTGTTTGCAACGTTCTCATTATATTGTCTTTATAACATTTCTAAAAGAGAATAAATATAAAATACTTCTGTGTACTGTGATCATATTTCAGTCTGACGTTAATACTCTCCATGATTTTCCAGCTCACAATTCTTCTAACCTTGTGGTGACAGTCACGAAACCCTCGTACCTGGGGAAATGTGCAGTTGCTCAAGCTGCTGGAGTCTAGATGATGTGCGGGGACCCGGGTAATGTCTCTGTCCTGGAGGTTTTATGTGTCCCACTTGAGTAACTGCCGAGATGCTGTTGGGTTAGAAAACCATCTCGTGGAGCCAGAGCAGCCTTTTGTACCACTTTTCCTCTTATTAACCCCGTGCTGGTGTTGGGGTCGCTGGGATGCTTTTTCCTCCCCTGAGAGTATGGGAGTTGAGGTTTCACATCAAGCTCATGTCACCCAGATCTGCTCTTGACAGTCACTTGCAAACTTGGGCTGTTTCATATTTAACAGGGCATCATTAAACCATCCATCAGCAAAGCTCCTGCCACGCTGTGTGTACCCAGGTCCAAATGGAACCTCTGTCTCCGATCCCTTTCAGGACCAGCCCAGAGACCTCATTACCCTCCAGGAAACATTTGCCCATCTTGGAGATATGGTTACCCAGATGCTCATCTTGCTTGAAGGGAGTTTGTCTCCCCAGAATATCCTGTTCCCTCCACGTGATGACCCTGCCTGCGCTGCCTGCTCCTCCGCGCTCCTTTGGTCACTTGCAGGTTTTGTTTGCAGCAATTCCCTGTTTGTCGCCGGATCACTGATGCAAAGATTTAATAGTGCTGGGCTTTGGTTCCTGAAGAGCGTGATCAGGAGACTCTGATCTTAATTTCCAGTGAGTGACCATGAGACAAGGCTTGGCAGCAGGAGAGCTGTTGCTTATTTTGAAGTGATATTGACTGGTGCATTCACAAGATGCCTGTTACCTTAATATCCAGAGCCAGTTCATGGCTGCTTCTTTGTCATAGAGTTTAGATATGTCTTGTCTGCCAGCAGAGTGGTACTTCTCTGTAAACTTCTCTTTTGTGGAAGAGAAGATGATGTTATTCCTGAGATTCAGATGTTTTATAAATTTTTGTGTTTTATCATGTCATTCAGACATCCACAAGAGCAGCTTCAGAGCAGTGTTTCCACAGCATGGCCTCTCTCCTAGATCATCCTCCTAGAAATCAGTGATTTGTACTCTGTCTTGCTCTTACCCATGATCTGAAACATCTCCCAGGTCTCCAGAAAACCCTGGAGATTATTGTAGAATATTCAAGCTGACAGTCGCCAAGACATGGGGGTCTTTGTGGAACTAATTCGGAGCAGGACATCCGGCTGGGTTATCATGGTCATCCCCTGTGGGGTTTTTTTATGACTGATGGGTTTTGGGCTTGGTGGTGAGTGACGTGGGTAGCAGGGAATTAGGTGGATAGTATGGAGCCTTTTCTGTCAGTTTAGGAGGTGGCTTGAAAAGAATATTTTGTGATTAATTGGCTGTGACCACTGGCCCTAAGGAAACTTTCAGCTTCTGGAAAGCTCGTAATCCCATTAAGGATCCCATGCGCACTGCCAGCTTGAATTGTTCCCAAGAGAAAGGTGCGACGTTTTCCTCCTCCACCTCACAACTTTGTCCCTATCCAGGCAGCACCCCTTCCATACGGTTCTCACCCAGGCCAGGGTGATTAAGCACTTAAATTGATTAATCAAATTTCCTGTGATGAGAACTACTGTCATTCATTAATCTGAATGGGATTATAAATAAGAGTTGGCAGATAGGGGAGACAAACATGTTGACAGATAGACCTGCTGCTTTGAATACAAATTACACCGCTGCATCAGGAGGGTTTTGGCTCCTGGCAGCCTCAGGACAGAGCTTCCCTAAAGGTAAAATTAGACTGAGATTAAAGTATCCCCATATTAATAAAGAAATCCACACTTATGAACAGGCAGCTGCTGCAGGTGGGTGTGCGGGGCTGCATACCAATGATGCTACAGCAGGACCAGGCTGTGGGTTTTGTTTCCTATGGAATTCATGAAAGATTTTATGAGGTTAGTTGTAGTCAAAACTAAAGGATAACCCAATTGTGAGTGTGTGGCTAATAACAATTTGAGCAATAAAGTAGCAGGCTGGCACGGGCAGTTCCTATTGAATCATCTTGCAGTGACAGCATCACAAATAACAGAAAATTCGTATCAAATTTTGCGTTTGTGGAGATGCTGTTGAATGTTTACTTTTTGGAGGAACAGCACCTTGTGCTTTTCATCCTGTGCCTTAGTGCAGGACGTGGTTTAGGCGACTTAGGAAAGGTGTTGAAACCCTCCCCACAGCAAGGTCGATGACAAAATTCCCACCTGCAGCAGGGCTGGGTGTCACCACTGGGGACCGGGGGCTCTGCAAGTCCCTTCTCTGGCTGCGGATCAGCAGGCAGGATTGCTGCAGCGCATGCTGGGATGACAGCTATCGCTTCTTGGGGAGCCGGCCTCATGCATTTCTTTTCATAAATATTTAAAGAAGTCTTATTAAAAGAATTACCAGTATAACATTTTAGGAGTTTGATAGCTGGCGCGTAGCGTGCTGGGCGTCGTTTCAGGCTGTGGTGGAAGGTCTGGAAGCCGACGTGCTTCTTGCCGTCATGGAAAGGCAGATTTCTCCGCCCTGACACTGCCTGCGCCTGTCTGACCCCCCCAGAAATAGTGATGGGGTCGGGGGCCGGGCCCAGACTCCCACAGAGGAGAGGCCAGGGCTTGCGGGATGTGAGCGACCTGCAGAAAGGCTCGACCTTGGGCTGAGATGTGTTATTGAGCTGCAGCAGGAGATCAATGGGCAAGTGCTGGAGGATTCACCAGCCGGTGGACGGTACCAGTAAATGCTCTTGCTGAGAGCACAGAGACCAGGTATGGAAAAGAGGTGTGGGAAGGCTGGAAAACACCGCTACTGACCTTTTATTATTAGAATAATTTAACTGAGTGACAGCCCTGCACAACATTTCTGTGTGACAGCATATCCCCTTTTCATGCATCAACATTATAGAGTCTAAAGACTAGACCTAAAGGAAATCACTGGAAAAATCAAAGGTAGATGCTAAAATACATCATTTTCCAGGGACTGCTCTCCTTCCTGCTCGTAAGGAAGACGCAGCGCGATGTGCCAGAGAGAGGAGTTGTTTTGAAGGGTCCGAGGGAGAAGTCTTCAGGTGAAGAGCCACAGTCTGAGCAGTGGGACTATGGTAAAGCGAGGTCTGAGGATCAGGTGGGGAGTGTGGAGGGATGTTCTGTCAGGCACACAGTGTAGGGCTGTGGGCAGAAAATTTAAGAATTTCGGCCACAGAAGATCAGTACCCATCTAGGCAGAATTCTGCCAATTAGCCACTATTGTTGGAGAAAACATTTATTTCTAACAGTAAGAAAGTTAAAACCCGTGATCCTTGTAGTGACTTTGGAACTCCACAGAGGGAAAACAGGGTTTGAAAAAGAACCCATTAAACATTTAAATATTGAACATTTCAAAGATTACTTTCTAACAAGTCCTGAGGTAAACAGAACAATATTTGCTAAAAAAAGCTACCAGAAGTGATGAGGTCCTGCAACAAATATTGCTTGGCTCTGGATTTTGAGGCTGCGGTGACCTCTCCTCCCTTGATTAGGCATCAAACGAGATCCCTGGGCACAATCCAGAAACTGTTATCTGGGTACAACTGCTGGTGACATCAGGGGCATCAGGAGGGTTTGAAACATGTTGGAAAAAGAGCCAACAGGATTAAAACCAAAATTCTTGTACCGGGCTGGATGCCTGAGCGGCAGCCAGTGCCCAAAGCTGCTGAGAGGCACGTTGGGGTGCTGCAGCCATGCCAGCTCCAGCCCAAAAATGAAGGGTCAGGTTTTCCGGGGTTTTGCAACCGTGTAGAAATTTTTGAGATCTGCGGTCAGTGTGTATAGAATTCTTGGCCAAACTGGCAAACTATAAGCAGTTGGTTAAGTTCTGTTGAAGTCAATAAAAGGCAAACCTTGCCAGCGGTGCAGTTCGGTGCTGAGATCTGAGCGCGATTTCTGTGCTTTGCTAAATCCAAGTTGCTATCTGTAAAACTTGGAGGAAAATATAAACCTGTCTAATTTCTGCGTTTCACTGAGATCAGGAGAGAGAACATGTGTTGAGCAGTGTTTTAGTTGAAGATTTGCTGCAGTAATGGGAAATTTTGGATGCCTCCCCATGTTATGACACTTTTTTCTCTTTTTAGATCAAAATAAGAGTCCCGGGTGCAGCCCCCCTGCCCCACAAGCGATTCCTCAGTGCTGCAGGGTTCAGCCACGATTACACCTCCCAATTTTAAAAACCTGAACCAGGGCCAATCTGTACAGAGAAACATTGAGGTCGGTTTCTTGTCACGTCCCTGTTGACTTGCTGTTCCTCTGCATCACTTCGCCCTGTGAGAGTTGTCAAAAAACTCGCTTGGCCAAGCCCCTCTTGTTGCTCCCCCATCCCCAGCTGCATCTCAGTGCCTGGGGAGGAGAAGTAAGATCGATAGCATTAGGTTCCCCGTGCGTGGTGTTGGCATCAAGTCAGGGGGTTTTATAGCAGCACGTTGGCTTTTCTTGCAGAATTTTGATTAATGGAGCAGGCGGGAGCTGCTGCTGTCTCCCAGCTCCTGCAGCTGACAGGGACCAGCCTAATCTGATGTTTAAATGGATTTGGAATGTGTCCGTGGCTTTAGCATCCCTGTCCGGAAGGAAGGGCCATCTGCTACAAGATAACCCGATCTCAGAGGGTGCTTGATTCAGGTCTGTTTGAAAAGAGAGGTGACACACATAGAATCTGAGGGTTTTCCCTGATGCTTGCTAATTTGGTGGCCAAGAGGCAGCTCACATCAGAGACTCGAGGTTTTCTGTCACTGTGCTTTTCCAGCCATGCTCTGCCCTGTCAGAGATCAGCAGAGAATTTTGTGGGTACCTGATAACAAATACAGATGGAAACTGGCTCCTACATGTAAAACTAATGTATTACTACAAACAGCAAATAAATTTCTCTGATCATCATTTATATCAAATCCAGAGAAATCCATTTCAAAAAGATAGTGTCTGAGTCAGGACATGAAAAAGTCGGTGAAAATAATGGGATAACATTCCTCCCCAGCCCAAAGCAACGAGGAGTGAAAACTGGCTGGCAGGGAGAGAGGGACACGGACAGAGCTGCCCCTCGGGAGGAAGGGGACGTCTCTGATGCAGCACTCGGGGGTTTGCTGATTGGGAAAGGCATCACGGCAGGAGCGTGACGCGTGCTGAGCAAGGAGCTGGGTCCATCCCCACCTCCTGTAAGCCTCCAAGCAGAGGGCACTTTCTTTTTTCCAAAGTAACCTATATGGATCCTGCCTATGATGTCTGCTGGGGTATTGGAAGTTGAAGCTTTACACCATAAAATTACTGGAGTATATTTTAATAATTTAGAGCCACAGGTCTTACGTGATGTGTTCTCTAAAGATTGATTTAGCTTCTTATTAAGGGAATTGGGAATTCAGTGTGAAAATCTGAACAAAATCTAGGCGCTTTTTTTTTTTTTTTTTTTTTTTTAAATATCCACTAGTATAACTCACCAGGGAGAAGAATTTCAAAGCCGGTCCAACCCTATCTTGAATTTTTTATTCTCTTGCTTTCCTATTTCCATTCCCAAGGTGTTCTTGTTAAGGAAGAACACCTCAGCATTATTGTATTATTTTTAAATAAGCCACAATCACTTTAAGGAGCTCAGGATAAAAAAATCCACTAATACTTTGATTTTTATTTTTTTTCCCTCCCTCCAGTTTTCAGAAGTTTGATAATGCAAGATGTGGACTGCATATAAATGGAAGGGTAGGCAGTTGCAATTGCACGACTCTCCCCCTCTGTCCAGAGAGGCCCTTTTTTCTTTAATTATCTGTAGATTTTAAAAAGGTGCAAGATGAAGTGGAGCTGTCAGAGCCCACTGTGCCGACAGCCACAGGTTCCTGGAGGCAGGTCTGGATTTGCAGTCTGGGGGAGCTGCGTGCGCTCGGCGGGTTTGTCAGCGCAGGGAGGGATCCCACCGCTGCAGGACTTCAGGACACAGTCTGTGCTCTGGGCACCCTCTGGCTCGGAGCGCTGTGTAATTTGGGAGGATGAACACATCCCTCCCCAAAAGGTGACCGATGCCGCAGTGTTGAACCACAGTGCCACGAGCATCCCTGTCCCACCACGGCAGTGGGGACAGGAGCGATCCCCCACATCCAGCTTCTGTGTCCCTTGGCCGGTGCCGCTCGGGGAATCTCCGGGGCAGAGGCTGACGCCAGCTCCCTCACCGCGTGGCTCCCGCGGGAGGTGATGGCCGCTCACAGCTCGGCCTCTGCTCTCAAAACAGAAATCAATAAGCTGCTGAAGTGGCGTTTCTCCTCAGACGGTTCAGAAATGCCATTTCTTTTCTCCTGGAGATTTTGTAAACTTAAAAGAGAATCATGAAAAAAAAAAATGTTCTCCCCTGTCCAGCCCATTAATTCAGCCTGCTCAGGACAGAATTAACCTTGGCAAGCCTTCCAGAGGAGAGAGTCATTCTAACCTTAAAAATCTGCTGATTAAAGCTGGTTTCAGGAATTCGATTTCACTTAATGCGTTGGCTGAGCGCCCAGCCTGGCATTAACGTAGCCACAGACACAGAGGCCTCTGCATTTTACCTCCTCAATAAAAAAATAATAAAAAAAACCCCCAAAAAAACCCCAACCAACCCAGCGAGTGAAACCCCTCTTGCCTGTTTTGAGCAAGAATTCTTTTTAAAGACTCCTTTAGCTAAAGGCATTAAGTGTGCCCTGGTTACCTGTCTCCCAAGGCCAGCGGGGAGGTAATTCCGTTCTCCTCATTAGTTGTAGCATTGTCTGTCGAGCTGTTCGCCGCCAACCGGGCGCTTGGCGTCCCTGACCCGGTGTGAAGCAGAGGGGGTTCATCCCCTCCCAGGGTGGGTGCGGGGGTCTGAGCAGAGCTGAGCGCGGCAGAGTCACCTCTGCGCACCCTAAACCCATGTGTGCCGTGCAAAACTTCAGACTCGTGTCATCCTAACTCCCTAACCTTGGAAATCCCCCAAAACAATGAAGATCAGATTTCTAAGATTTCTATTTATATCTTAAACATTTTTAATGGCGTTTTACCTGAAAATTAATGTAGATTTTATTGCCACCATCACTCATTTTGTCTTTACTCCAAAGCTGGGTTTCCAGGGTGTGTTTCTCCCAGCACAGAGCATTTATCCGCAGCCGTGTTATCTCTCTGTGCCAGCATGCGGTGACATGAAGCAGAATTCCCTGCTGTCTCTCCAAGGCCAGGGCATTGCTTATGCATGGGTCTCCTTCATCCCAGCTGCACCAGTTAGAACATCCAGCCCCAAAACATCAATCCAGAACTAGATTCCTGTGTCGTGCCATATTCTAGATGCTTTGTAAAGTCAGTGAACTGTTAGGATTTTCCTAATGGTTTGCTGAAATGTGGAAAACCAGTTTCATGGAGGTGAGATGTTTTTATGTAATTCATTACTGCCACCTCTAGAATTATACTTGAGACAGATCTGGAGACAGAGAGGAGCTTTCCTACCTGCTACAAGGAGCTCAGCATTAGTGCTTGTCATTATTTTGTCTTTTAATCAACTTCACAGCAAATCAGGGTCCTGAAGCAGGTGGGGGTGTGCTGATATATATTTATATACATTAATATATATTGTATGAGGTGCTATGGATGTTCCTGGCTGTTGCAGAGGCTCCTCCAGGGATGTGCTCCAGACCAGCTTTCCCGTCATCACTGGGAAGCTGGTCAGACTGGGAGATGCTGCACCTCCCAAGCTGCCGCTTTCCAAAGCAGAGGGACCAGCTCTGAGTCAGCAGAACTGAACATTAAAGACCTTTTAATGCAGCCCCCAACGCTGTGCAGTCAGGAGTCGTTGTCAGGGATTATTTTAAACAAACGATGTCTGCTTTTCCCCAGGCTGAGTGCCGGGATTTAAATGTTAAGCTTTTCTTTGGATTATTTTCTGCAGGGTTTTTTTTCCCTCTCTATTTTTCCTCCCTTCTTTTTTTGTGTGTGGAATGTACCCTTGACACATTTAAAAACATTATTAATCTTTGTCATTTGTATTTTAAAAATAACTTGGTGATAGCAGCTAGCAGTCCTTAAATCCTTTTTAATTCAGACTGACCTTGTGAGCGGTGATCTTGGGGAGGAGATGCTGCCTCCAGCCTCCCGGTGTGCTCGCCCATAAGCGTGTGTGTTTAAGCACACACCTCCACGCTCGCCCCGTTACAGCGCACGCTAACGATGTCGAGCTGGGAAGCGTGCTGCTTGCAGAGTGCTTTCGTAGTTTGAGAGGTGCCTTCCAGACAGAAATATTATAAATGAAGATTTACCGGCCCCTTTGTGTTCATGCAAACGGCTGGTGTCCTGCACTGGTGGGATGACGTGGGCTGAGCCGTGTCCTGGTGCGGGCTGGTGCGTGGGCAGGATAGTGGTGTCACCGGGCACTGAGCACAGGTCACCCTTGCCAGTGCTGGTAAAGCCTTGATGCCACACATCTGTGGCATCCACATCTGCAGAAACAGGCATTCCAGGCAACTGGGATGGTGATTTAGTGACGAGTTTTTTCAGTACCCATCTGTTCAGGTCCCATTTAGTGCGGTTAAAGTCTTGCTGAAGTCTGGCCGGAGCTGGGGCCGTCCCGTCCTGCAGCCGGGAGGATGCTCAGTGACAGTTCCCACATCCCAGACCGGCGAGGAAGTGTTAATTGTGAGAGTCATCAGAATCATAGAATCACAGAATGGTTTGGGTTAGAAAGGACCTTTAAAGGTCCTCTTGTCCAGCCCCTCTGCAGTGATCGATGCAGTCGCTGGAGCAAAGCAAAAAAAGAAATTCCCCTTAAAAACACATCCCAGACCGGCGAGGACCCCTGGTAGGGCGCAGACAGGGCTGTGAGCACCTGAAGAGAGTGTTAATTGTGAGAGTCATCAGAATCATAGAATCACAGAATGGTTTGGGTTAGAAAGGACCTTTAAAGGTCCTCTTGTCCAGCCCCTCTGCAGTGATCGATGCAGTCGCTGGAGCAAAGCAAAAAAAGAAATTCCCCTTAAAAATCCCCTACAGTTGGGTTTATTATTTTTTTCCCCTCTGTAATGGCAGAATACTGGTGTGCTGAAAATAGGCACAGCCACGATCTTCCAGGGGAAATATCTGAAGAAAGCTGCCAGCAGATTGCTGGGCTGTTGCAATCTCGCATTTAAGGAAAACTAATCAACTTTGGTATGGGAGAATATATCATTACACGCACACCTATCCCCCATGTGCACTATATTAAAAGCCAGCAGAGTCAGAAAATAATATTGCTTTCTTAATAATAAACAAATCTTGTGGACAGGAATTGTACCGGGATCTTTTAAATTAAAAACAGTTTTGTGTGTTTGGTTTGTGCTGGGCTCAACTTCCAACTGACAGCAGTGTTGAAAAGTTTTAAAATACTGGAAATTCAGATTTTTCTCACGCAGAAAGAATTTCTTAGCTTTTCTGATTTCAGTTAATCAGAGTTCATTCAAAAAAAAAGAAGAAAAAGCAACTGCATTTTCACATTTTGCTGTATAACGTACCTGACAGCAATTTTTTTCAGTTTACAGACCTTAAGTTTTCAGTTTACATACCCAGGTGATAAACCATGGAAAAGAGATGTTTGTGTTGTGTTTTTTTAAAAAAATAAGTATATGTTGAAGCAGAGATGACACTGCAGCTATCCAGCCCCAGCTCTGCGATGCATGTCGGGACACAGAGCAGTGTGGGGAGGCTCCGCTGGCTCTGGCTACGCCTGGGGGCTGAGCTGCAGGTGGACGCAGGGTGGTGGGGGCTGTTGGGATTCTGTGACCTCTAGCAATGTTTAAAATAAAATGTTGGGGTGCTGTTATCTGATGTTGTGTGTTAGCAGCCCTGGACTGACTTCAGAAATGACATCCTCTGGTAGCAGTAACACGCTGCCAGTCCCATCCCCAGCGCTGCCTCCTTGGGTGATGGTTTCCTTCACTAACCCGACTCTGCTTTCTCTCTTTTTGTGTCCTAGTGCTTGTACGGCTGCTACGTCCATTCCTCCATCATCCCCACGTTTCACAGAAGGTGCTACTGGCTTCTGCAGGTAGGACAATGACAGATTCCTCTCTCCTGGGGTTGATCTGGTCGACCCTGCCAGGCTGTGTTTGGGTGCTGCTGGGGAGGTCAGCGGTCCCCTGTGTCATTGTTTGTCCGAAGATGATGGGGATTTTCTTGGTTGTATGCCTCTGTTCAGAGGTGTGAGAGATTTTCTCTGCATAAGTTTCTAGCAAATCCAGAGCTGATGCCAGCTCAAACGTTGCATAAAGAGAGTGTCAGCCAAAGTGAGACTCTTCTAAGGTTTGCAGTTGTGTTTTCTCATTCTGAGCGAGGCAGGCGCAGGAGTTTGGGAAGCTGACTGCACGCGATGGCGTGGGAGAGAAATCAGCCCCAGGGCTGTGCTGGAATTTGGGGTGAAGCTTGTGGCCAGCCTTGGTGTGGATCTGCTTTCCTCAGGTGGAGAGTTCAGTCTTGAGGGAGTTATTTGGGGTCACTCAGTGATTTTTCTTCTATCTGTTGTGGGCACAGTGAAGCCCTGGAGGAGTCAAGCAGAGTTTTCCTCATATTTCGACGGGGTTTGGGTGGTGGCCTGATCCCCCCAGGGCTCCTGGGGCTGTGGTGGGTGTGCTCAGGTCCATGGACGGGAGTTTGTCTGGGGTGGCCCTTCGCTGGACCATGATGCTAACCCTGCGTTTGCAGAGCTATTTATATTATTGATTGGTTCCATTGCTTACAAAGTGGAAGCAATTTGTTTTTCTTTTGTTAGAAAACAGCATTTGACACATATTGTAATAATATTATTGTTTTAAAGATTAAACTCCCACAGTCCTGAAAACAAACAGGTCTGAGGAAAGTGACATCTGTTTCAAGAAGAAAATGGAAAATAATCCCTTTTTCCCCTGGGTTTTGCAATTGCACTTCCATATTAAAAAAGCAGACGCTGCGGCTGTCGGTGCTGCAGGAGAGACAACCCAC
The DNA here is from genome assembly GCF_000700745.2 of Antrostomus carolinensis. Classification (NCBI taxonomy): domain Eukaryota; kingdom Metazoa; phylum Chordata; class Aves; order Caprimulgiformes; family Caprimulgidae; genus Antrostomus; species Antrostomus carolinensis. The sequence goes on from NW_010296121.1 coordinate 46,466, forward strand.
GACCCACAGCAGACGGTGCCCGCACCATGGACGTAATCAGAGGGAACGTGCACAAAGTGTCACTGTCCTCTTGTCATGTTTATCTGCGTCTCAGCTCTGTTTGCATCCTCTGCACATGGATGCCGTGTCTAAGGAAAAGGCTTCGCTGCAGGGGTGGGAGCAGTGTTCCACCTCCACGGAGGAAAGCTGCGACTCCACTGAACGATCAGCGCTTTTCCCCGCAGCCTCTCGATGTCCTGACCCGCCTCCGTGGTTGGATGCAGTAAGCGGTGAGAAGAGAGGGGGAGCAGGGTGTAGGTGCGCCTCAAAAAGCCATTAAATGTTCACAGTTCAGTGCGCAGAACCAAGCAAAACCTCTAAACTTACATTCTGGTTTGCTCGGGGCAGCAGACAGCTGCTCGCCTTGTTCAGCGTCCTTCTGTGCCGGTGCCCGTGACGGACAGTGTGACACGAGAATTCAGAGGAAACTCAGAATTCCCTCTGAATAACAGCCAGCACGGCGTGGCGGTGCTTCCCGAGCCAGCGGCTGTCCCGGGTGTCCCTGTGAAGGCAGAGAGGACGCAGCGGGGAGGATAGCAGGTCACTGGGTTCCTCTGCTCTCACCTGCCCAGGAGCAGGATTCGTGCTGGGGCTTAGGGGAAGCGTCCTCCCTCCACCCTATTGAAAGGTGCCACAGGTCCCTTCAGCCCAGGCACAGTCACCAGGGGTGCCGGGAGGTTTCCAGCCTCCCTGAAGGGCACCTCGGCCCATGAAATATTTTCACATAAACTGAAAACGTGAAGGAAGGACCCTGTGTCTGAAGAAATTCAGGGCAGACAGCAGAGTCCTTCCTGTTCGATCCCAAGAGGAACAGATGACGCAAAATCAAACTGCAGAGCTCCAACCTAAAATTGGGCTGTGACCTTTAGGGAGATTCGCTCCCAAACCGCAAAGCTTTTTCCATGACTTTTGAGAGAGTATTTTCTAGCTTCACCCATCTTTCTGTCAGGAAGTTTCCCATGATTTTGACCCGTTATCCAGCAGCCTGAACGATGCCCACATACCCTGAGTGCTCCCCAGCCATGGGCAGTCCCCAGATCCTGCTCTGCTGTGGACTGACCAACCTGTGCTTGCCCCACCGGAGGTCCTCCCCTTGTCAGTCACCCCTTTTATCTTTAATTGTGAGCTTTGCATTTCTTTTTATTTTTGTAGTGTGCTACCTAGAAGTATTGCTGGACTTGACTGTTGTGGCAGTTTGCGAGCTTGTCTCTAACGAGGAGATCATCATGGGATCTCCTACCTGTACCCTGAGCTCTGGCTGGTCCGCGTTTGGGGGGTGTGTGTCCATGTTTAGGCATCTTCTTTGCTCAGATAATCGCTTTGGATTGCAATGACTGGACGGGAAGTACTTCTCTTAGGAGTCTATTTATAAAACGTGATGCAGGACATCTCGCTATGGATGTAGTATACTGGTATTCAGAAACAAGGACACGTTGTGCCTTCCCTGTGGGAGGAATAGGGGTCTGTGATTCATGACAGCATCTCTCAGGCATAAATGGGCATCCTTCAATCGTGCGCTCAAGGTTATGCAGCCGGAGAGAAAAGAGCTGGCTGAGAATAGATGACGCTTTTCCAGCGTCTGCACGATGTTTCTGTTCAGCTCCACTGTGGATTTAGGGGGAGTGAGACCAGGAAGAGAGAGGGAGAAGGTATTTGTGCATCTGCTTTAGTGTCTTCCACTTCAACATCACCCAATAAATGACTCCGATGTTCCAAAACAGGTACAGACAGGGCAATATTTAACATTAACCTCCAATAAAATGTTTGGGTTTTTAGTTCACAGAGGCAAGTGGGTGATTTTTGCTGTTTTCAGTCATGTAGTACCTTCCTGGGACATGGAGCTCTCTGCCTGCGAGCCACTGGTCAATAGGAAGTAAATACAATTAGTCTGTGATGCCGCCTGTGTTTTATGGGATGATCTTCCTCCAAATCCTATTGTCAGGCTAGATATTGATTAAAAATCCCCATGCAATTGTTCTTGATCTTTTCTTCGTAGCATTTTCAGCGTAAAGGCCAAGACTCCAACAAGCCACAGAAACTCACCGTCTCTCTTGTGCATTTATACTGTGCTGTGGCCATTAATTATGTGGTGGTGTCCAATTCCTTGCTTACACAACTTTGCGTCGTCGATTATGATTGACACAACGTGCCCTCTCCCTGCAGACTGGTCAAGGGGATGAGAAATGAAAACCAGTCAGCTGGAGCTGCCAGCAGGTAAAACGCAGGTTTTTGCGTCTCTCCCGTGAGGATTTTCCTGCCGTAGGCAGAGACCACGGTGCGGTGGCTGCGACACCCGGCCAGCGCGGAGCGGTGGTGGTGGCAGGTCTGCCACACAAGGCACTGCAGCTGAGGTCTCTTCCTCTCTATTCTGAAGGGGTTTTACATTTTTGAGACAGTTCAAGTTTTTCCTGATGGTGGATTTTAAATGCTGCTTTACCCCAAACACCTTTAATATTTTTGATAAATGTTGTAATTGCTGAGCAAGCGTGATAGTGTCTCCATCCAGCCCTGGGCACTGGCAACCTCACACGTGGACCTCTTGGAGCTGAGTGAAGGGATGATGACCGAGGTGGTGGTGGTGTTTTCCTACGCTGGGTTCTCATCTTTTTCTTTCAGTTTACTGATTTCTAGGAGTATAAGATCATGCTCTGAGTGATGATGGGCAGAGGAAAGGACAGGGCTGAGGATGTGGATGACCTTTTTAAGGGGTGCTGGGGAGGGCTCTACAGTAGCACTTTTTTGTGTGTATGTGTGTGTGCTACCTGTGAGCTTACCAAAAGCAGCAGTGCTCTGGCTGTTCATAGTTAGCTAAGTGCAAAGCAGAGCTGCCGAGGTCTTTTTTTAGGTGTGAGTGATGGCAGGTCCCCAGACTCCTGGGAAGGCTCCAGCACGCAGACACGGGGTTTGTTGGCTTGTCTGCCAGCAGGACGTGCCTGTACGAACACACACGTGGCCCATGCATAGACCTTCAAAATGGCACCAGATTTTCTGTCAATAGCAAAAGAAGAAGGGAAAAAAAAAAAACCTGTTTGTACTCATAATGACTAATGCGGGGAAAATGTGAATTCTCAGATACAGACAATTTTCAAACATTGGCACAGCTGAGTAGCAGCGTTCCCTTCTGTGGATTGGTAATTGGCACCCCAGGAATTTAAAATTAATCTAGCTGCCAGGCTCCTGGGGTGGGCTGCTGTTTGCAAAGGTTATTGGAGACAGGCTTCATCTTTACCCATGAATAGCGATGTGTCTCTTGCTCTCTTCCACGCGTGTGCCATACAGCTGGAGGGTCTGAGTTTGTTGGACAGTCATCATTTTCCATCCTGCCTTCAACAGATTTTTGTATCTTTTTTAGTGTTGCTGTTAAGGTGCTGAAGTTACGGGAAGTAATAACTTTTTTTTTAAAAGTGTTGCCCTTTTTCTTGATTAAGAAGTGTATAAACTGTGCTATAAGATCATGCTAAAAAAATAGTGAATTTAGACAGTGGCTAAATATTATTTCTTCATGGCATAGGACAGAACTTTTCATATTGCCATCTTTTCTGTAATTGCCTAAATACGGGGAAAATGTGCGTATTAGGCACTCGGGTTTCATTACTGTTATTATTTGGTTGGTTTTTTGAATGAATCCCCACTTTCTGCAGTAATTTAATAACAGCAACAGTCACAGCAAGGCAAGATCAGGAATCCTCAACAGTGCTGCTGACGTGGTGAGCTCTCTTCAGCCTCAGAAACCCAAGAGGAGCTCCATCCCTCTGAGTGGAGCCGGTTGCTGCAGGTCAGCTCCTCGTCATCTCTCCTGATCGTTCCTGCGTCCCGGGGCATCCCGAGCCGCTGCCAGACCTCATGATGGGCTCTCTCCCAGGGACAGCACTTCGGTACCTGCAGCAGTTCACCTGGGGATGATCCCGTTGAATAATGCTCTCTTTTCCACTTGTCTTCTCATCTCTTGACTTACTTTCAGAGCAGCTGCATCTATTGAAACACACCTTCAGTCTTACAGTCCTTTTTTAATACAGACACGCACAGTCTATTCACGTTGAAGGCTATTTTTGCTTGATTTTTCCTCCTTCAAGTTTTATTTACTCGCTAATGTTAGCTTCTCATAGAGTCTTCACCTTCACTAAAATTAAATGCCATCTGGCAGAGCTCATCACAAGCTGTCTTCCTCCCAGCCGTCTCCTTCCTCTTCCTAAGAACGGAGCCATCCTGTGCACCGTGCTCCACAATCGACCTGTTTAGTTTCCCAGAAATCATGTCCTGTTTGCTGTGAGGGGAAGGACAAAGCACTGGAGGGAACAGCATCTACAAGAGCCTTCTTTTTTGGGAGAGCCAGCAGCGCACTGCATTTCACACCCATCCTCGCGTGCCAGACCATGAAAATAAATCAGGATGTTACTTTCCTGAGAAACATTTTTCGTGACAAAAATCTGTAGTAGATAAAATTGAGCTTGCGTCTCAGGCTGGGCCATACCCTTTTATCAGTCTGGATACCTTCAAAACGAAGATGGGTTTTGACACCTGCAGGGATGAGTAAAATGGGACTGCGGAGAAAGGCAGCAATAACCCTCTGCTGATGTTCCAGCGAAGGGGAAGCAGAGAGGATTACAAATGAACTGGTATCTCGGAGGCTGGAAACATTTTAGCAGGAGTACTTTATCTTTTGTAATGTTTTTATAAATTATTTATTAACACACTTGCTGCATTTTCCTGAGAAATTGGATAGAAAAGCAAAATGTATAGCCAGCAGATTATATTCCAGAAGAAAGACGCCAGTGATTAAAAAACAATTTCCAACCCTTTCAACCACATAACTTTATTTTAGATGAGTAGTCTGCTATTTTTGTATCACTCTCCACCATTTTAAAGAAAATCCCGGGTTCGTTCCCTAGATATATGAGGAGACTGATGTTAATGCGACCAAACTAAAAAGCAGTCAGAGTGCTTTAGTTGTTGCTTAAATAATCTGTTGTCGTTTATAGAAGAGATGCATTTCCCAAACTGCTGCGGGACGTGCCTGGGTTGCTAATCCAGAGGAGTTATTACGGGGCGACGTAAAAAAGTCCAGAACATGGCCGGCTCCCACAAAAAGGGAAAGCAGATTTTATGCTTTTAGCTGTTGGTGGAAATGAGGCACCGTTTGCACTTCACGCCTGACTTGGGGGATTGAAAGCAGCATCTCGGTCGCGTCATGGCGGCGGCAGCCCCTGCCTGAGCCAGCAGCAGCTTTCAGTGCGTGATCCCGGCAGCGCGGCGTGGACGTGACGCTGCCTCACGCAAACGGCCTTTCCCCTGCTCATTCCCAGCAGCTTCTACAGGAGCATCTGCCTTATGGAAAACACATGTTACCCCTGTGGCGTTTTGGGAACCAAAAGCGGGGTTGGTCCGGGGGAGCCTGGCAGCCCTGCCAAGGACCCCGCTGTCACCGGGGAACACCAACATCTCCATGGCAGCACCCAGACGTGACGTGACTGGAAACTGGATTGCTTTTGCTTTTGCTCATGCATACACCCAACCTGTTCGTCCAGGAAGACCCCAGGAAGCGGATCCACATATCTTTCCAGATTCTGCCTCATTTTGGACCAGTGATGCTGTCACTGAGAGATCTTCACGGTGGGGATCGTGGTGATGTGACAGCACAACTCAGCTGGAAATTGAATCAAACCACAGGCTTCAAGACACATATTAATATGCTCTGTATACTGAGGATTAGGCTTTTGGTGACACTTAAATTGAATTTTAATGCTATTTTAAAATATATAATACACTGAATTTGCTTCACCTCAGGTTTGAGTTAATGGTTTATTAAATTATGCACCTTGCAGTAGCAAAGCTGTTTCCTGGTGTAGGACACTGGGGCTTGCAGTGGCAATGCAGCAGTTTTGCTGATCTCATCCACATCCTCCCTGGTCAATTATTAGGTCTGCAGGTGTCCGTGAATGTTTATACCGTCAGCTGAAGTTTCACCATCGCCAGAGAGGCATAATTGAGGATTGGGTTGGACGTTTTGTAGTGAAGCAAACTACAATTTGAGTTGTAGAGATTTGGAGTTCATTTTGGCGTGGGCAGCAGAGCACTTGCAGCAGATGCTGCCAGGACTGAAGTCTCTCCTTCTAACGCAGGATATTTTTTTCTTTTAATATGCAGTGTTTTGCCCTGCAGTGAGTTACCCCCTTTTGTATTTTATCTGTTAGAGCATGCTTTTATAAGTGTTTCAGATAAATCACTTCCAAGGTGCCTGCAGTTTTGAATGCTTTTCTTGCTGTCCTTCTGCCTGTGTGAACGTCTCATTTATTTACCCCAGCTGCTTTTATTCTCAAAATCATATTTAATTCCTGAAGTAGTGGCTGTATATTCCTTTTCTATTGAGTGACTGCCTGCATTGCTGCTGCCTGCCCCTGGTTCATGAAACTGTGATCCCTCTTCTGCCTTCCTGCCCCACTGCTATGAGGATTCTCCATCCCAGTCACCTCCCACAGCCACCACCATTATCACCGCGTCCCTCTTGCTGGTCCATGCCCACAGCGACATCTCATGTCAGACCAACAGATGGGAAAGTGGCTGTCACATATGTGAACGTATAGATAGTGTGCTACCCTTAGCAAAGTCAGTAAAGGTTGGTAGAAACGTCCCCAAGTTCACAGTCTGTGCTATAAAATGACGCGCCCACCTCCGAAGCCGTGGGAATGAGGCATCCAGAGCACGGTCGCAGTCCTCTGCGAGATCATTCAGTGGTTTTCTTTAATGTATTCGTGAAGGGGCAAAAGCTGGAGGAGAACGACCTAAATGGCTTTCCCTCCTGAGCAGGAGTTGTACCTCAGGGCATCATTTTCTGTGTCAAGGAAAAAGTGCAAGATTTTTCTTATCATACATTTGTTTCAGTTAAATGTCAGCCGGTTTGCATCTGCTCCTCGCGCTGCCACAAGACGTATGTCGTATGACAGCCTGCTAGCTCGCACCGGAGTTATTAGCCATCAGCAGTAAAGAAAGCACAATTTAGATAAAGTAAAATAGAGGCTGAGGTTTTTATCAGTTTAGTCTCTGTAAAATGGGATGGCCTCTTCCCGGGAAATTAGATTTCCTGATAATGTAACCAGCACAAAACAAGTCTGTTGGATTGAATGTGTCTTCATATGATCCTCCTTTTACAACCAAATATTGGAAAAGATTCCCAAGAAAGGTTGAAGATAGTTCTGATCTCCTTGCAGCAAGTGAAAATAATGCACTTAACAGCAGGGAAGGGTGGCCAGAGGACAGCCCAGGGGGTGTTCACTCTGCCTGCGCCCCGGCACAGCACGCATAGCGTGTGCGTTTAAGTGTTGTCCACCCACAGTCCTTAGGGACGTGCAGGACAATATTCATGTTAGAGAAATATGTTTGGCTGGCGTCAGCAGTACTGGATTTATTAGGAACGATGGCTGTTAAACACTCTGACCAACCTGATCGGGCCACCTGTAACAAGGTGGGTTTCCAACTAAGTATAGAAGAGCTATTGCACTGTCGGGGGAGGAAATTCAGAAAATAAGATCACTCTGCATGACCTGAATCTGCCTTTAGGCTTAAGGTACCTGCCGCCACTTGGAAGCAGCTCTGACCCAAAGGAAGGCTGCCACTTGGTTATTTCTTAGAAGGAGTGTCCACATATAGATATTTAATACTTTGTAGAACTGTTTGCCCTTCTGAAACATGAGTCAAATTTTGCTCGTCTCATGCTTTTGCATTTCTTGCATCTGGCCTGCTAGGAATTTGCCTTACATGCATAGTGTAAAACTTTGTAGGAAAAGGAATCCATGCAGAAAATAAATCCCCTCTCAGACTCCAGTGAAGAGAATGGAGCTGCAACGTCAGTTTCTCTGTGAATGGGTTGAGCGAGGTGCAGAAATCAGACCTGAACTCATCCTGCAGTGCTTGGCACTTACACAAATAGCTCAAGCCTCAAATGCTGTTATTCTTCTGATTTTATTGGACATTAAATCCACCACAAAAATATGCAGAAAGAAAAATGAATGCAACATCTTTCAAGGTCACTTGTTTCCGTGGAGGCAATGCAACTCTGCCGGGCTGTCTGTAATAAAGCAGCCTCGGTGCAGGAAACCACACATTTCACAATACCAACTCCAAACCACCTAACAATGTTCCTCTTTTCATGGAAAAATACAGCAAATATGTCCTGTAACCTGCTACCTGTGCAGCCAAGCACTCTGATAAACAGTAATTATAACTATTATGGGATGTCATCTCCTGTCTGCCATTTATTGACCTTTTCTTCAGTGTAATTTTCTCCTCAAGAGCCCATGTAACTAAATATCCCAGGAAAGACCACCTGTGTGAGCGTCTAGCAGCTGAGACCCACTTGAGTTCCAAAAGGTGCTCGATTTTAGACCCATTTAATATTTACATTATGCTGAGTAATCTGGAAACCTTTGCAAAAAGAAGGGGTTTTTTTCCCAAGTTCACCTTGTAGTCGTCAGGGGGAAGAAGAAGTTACAACTGTTAGATGCTGGGAAGCTGCTAAAAGAAGTTATCTAAAATAGCTTTTCTGCCTGTAATACCATTTTAGATTCTAGAGTCTTTCCAACCTCAAAGTGCCCCATAATCTTGCTTGTACAGTGAAACATTGTCCTTCCAGGGAATTAAACCCTCATTTTTGGGTTTTGTAGAATCAAATATGAAATCAGTTACAGATTCAGGAATTAATATGACTGGTGTAATTTTTGGAGGGGCAACTCTGAGTTTGGGGGAAGAAGCGATACCAAGCTTGGGTTTTAACAGTGGTTTGCTGAAATTGCCAGAATCAGTATAACAAGCTAAGAACATCAGTTGCTTTAAAAGGTCAGCTTCTTTGTAGCTTTACTAGAGGTGAAAAGACCTCGGAACTGTCTTTAGGCATGGCAGAGGCTGGATAAGGTGTCCCCCTTGCTGGCACCATCGAGCGGAGCATCCCTCTCGCTGAGGTTCCCCGCAGCCTCGGGTGCTTTGGGGACCAGGGCTGTCTGGGCTCTGATTTCCATCCTGCCGCTCGCGTTGTGGGGAAAGGAAGGAGAGGATGTGGAGTGGCCTTGGTTAAAAAGTGCTTTTGCTTTTTCTCTTGAAGGATATTTGCAGGGAAAACTGTACATGAAATTTATACTCCTCTCATATGATTTTGAGTAGTTTTAGTGCACGAAGCTCAGTGGAAAATGTATTCAATAAAAATTTGATGTGGAACTATAGCTCAGCAGCATCTTTTTTAAGAAATCCAGCTCTGGAATATTTATTTTGTATCTAGTTTCAGGTTTAGAGCCTGTTCCTTCTGCAGATGCCCTCGTTAGCCTGCTAACAGTTTATGAAGAGCTTGGCCCCTTTCGCGCCTGGATCCCGGCATCCTGGCGCTGCCCGGAGCGTTTCTGTGGTGCCTGCTGGTGAAGCTCTTGGGGGAAAGTGCAACTGCGTGAAGTGCTGCTTAAGGCTGCTGCTGTTGGATTTTTCTGCAAGTAAATCCATGCTTTTTGTTAATGAAAAGACCAGAGGGCTTAGGGCTTAAGTAGTAGGGGCTAAGCCTGAAGTAGGTGAAACATTACCTCACTGGTGGGTAGCGATGTGGCCAACAAGAATATGGTGCACTTGATTTATAGCAAGGGTACTGGGAAATGGTTTTGGTAGGAAAAGTGCAATAACTCTGGATTTATTCTCCTTTGATGCCCAGTGTGCAAAAGGAGACTGTTTAGGGGAAGTAGGGAAGGAATCCAGCAGGGCCACAATGAAAATTTCAGTGTTAACCTGACAGCCGTGAGTTCCCAAAGTGTTGTTTCTTGCTGTGGAATAACATCCCTTTGGTGTATGTGGGGTATCACCAGGATCTGGGATGAGTTAACTCCCATGTGTAAGGGGAAAAGGACTTTTTTTCAGGCTTTGAAGCAGGTGACAGCGATGAATGAAATCCTTCCTCGCTTTCTTGATTTCTGGCCGTTGTGCCGACAGGTTCCCTTTTGTTTCCTAAAGCTGCAGGCGAGCGTTGCTTTATTGGACATTTGTTGGTCCACCTCCATCCTCCAGCTCCACGCCGGGAGAGGCATCCCAAGGCAGCGATGACCAAAGAGGCACAAAGTGAGTCTCCAAATGTAAATCCCGAGGTTGAAACCTCTGCTTAGCATTTCAGGGTCATCATAAAGATTTCTAACAGGTTTCTGGTCTAGCGTACGGCAGAAAAACAGACCCTGAGCAGTGAGACAGAGTGCTGCCCCGTGAACTGCTGCCTCCTCAATACATTTTAAGGCAGAGCTGGAGCTCAGAGCGATGAGAGCTTTTTCCTAATGTTTAGTGATAAACTGTTGTCTCCTGTGAGTAAACAATCTGCTTGCTTTGCCACTTTTTTTTTCGATTTAAATGGGAGTACACCAAAGCCCTTGTGCAAAAACATTTATTATGTCAAGCAAAACTGGAGAATTTGGGTTGTGTTTCTCTAGCCCTTTCTCTTCTTTACTTCTAGTGTTCTCATATCAAATTTTCACTCGAAAAATACTGCCCAGTGGCATGGGAAATGGCACACAGCTTCATGAAATATACCCCCATCCTAGGATACAACATGTTTTTATTTTGTGACAGTCCAGGATTCAGTGCTTGGCCTAAATATTGTGGCATCCTATTTGATTTTTGAATTGTTGGATGGACTAGACACTATAGCTCATGGACAACAAGACTATTTTTCCTCATGGTTTACCCTTTTTCTAGATTACTGTCTGTAAGTTTCAAAATGGAACAGGATTCCTCTGTGGTTTATAAATTAGGGCCATATTACAGCAGCACCCAATAGGGCTGCTATATTTTAGATGGTGTCAGGGTTTCTATTATAAACCTCATTTTTCAGAGGTTTATAACTCAGCCATAAAAATTCACTGTATGCTGGGACTTGGAATGTAACAGCTGCATCTCAGCTATGCAGAGGATGTGTTTGCATATATATTTTTACAAGGAAAACAAAGCATGCTTTGTGTGTATGTTTTTACATGGAGCTCTATATAATTATATTAAAAATCAGTATAAATTTATCTTAACTTTTTATTTCAAAGTTAATTGCTTGGAAGTTGGGAGATGCTCCCTTTTTGGCAGCCTGTGCAGCTTAAATCCTTCCTATTTGCCAGCCTGCTCTGCGTGCTGAGGCAGGATGCTCTTAAGGAGTAACAGGTAAGGGTGTAATTAAAGACTCTCAGGTTTTGCTTGTGCCTGTGGGGAGGGAGCACGTGAAATGCTGCGGGCACAGGAGAGGCTGTGTGTCCCCAAGGAGAAGGTGGCAGAGGATGGTCTGCAGCCCAGCAGGGAAGGGAGGGGATGCTGGGGTCCCTGCACATGGGCACCTCCCAAACGCCCTATGCTGCTGCGGTCTGTCGGTCTGGGGTAGGTTTTTCTTAAACTAGAGTAATGAGGCAGGATGTGACCTTTTTAAGGGCATGGCATGTGAATGGCTTCTGCTGGCTTGGAGCCATTAGCTGGTACCAATATTAACTGTAAGGGCCATTCTTACTCGCCAAGGGGTATCTCACCTACACAGTAACAATTGTCCATTAATATCTCTGCTCTACAAAAAGAAACCCTAAAACCAGAGTAAGATACCAACAGCCTCCTTGTAATAGCCTTGCATAATGCTCACACCTGCTCTGGTATAATTTGCTGCATTTTGACAAATAAGCCAGCTCAAATGAGTTAAGAGTATCTTTTCACCAAGCTGCAAGCTCTCCTGTCAAAAGAAAATAAAACCAGACTATTTGTGGCCCCGCACTATATGCAGCCATTGCACGCCTGTGAAGATGTCTTTATACGTGCAATTCAAACAGTTGTCAACACAGAAGCAGTTTCATATGTACAAACAGCCAAATAACGAAGGACACAGATTTGGTCTGAATGTAAAAAAAAAAAGAAAAAAAGAAAAAAAAAAGAAAAACTACAGTGTGCAAGTTGGCGTTAACCTCACTACAGCTTAATGCATCCTTTGTGACATGGCTTTCCATCTGTATGAGTTTTAATGTCAATGTCAGATAGGCCTGTCTTTAAACTTGTGGTTTTCTGTATGTTGAGGTGTTGTGACCTTAGTGCTATTGCCCCACATTCATTCTCACTGCAATTCTGCCTGGGAAGAGGCACCCGCTCAGCTCTCTCTTCAGGCACTGTAGTGGCAGGAATACCTCACAGGCTGGTTTTGTTTTAAAAGTCATATGGAATTACTGCAGGGAGCATGTTTCTACCATCTCCTCCCTCGGTATTGCTCATCTGAATTCAAACCTGAGTAACAACGTAGTGTCACGTGTGTACGATGTAATGACAGGGAACTGCATGTGGCATGGTGATAGGGGTGTTACACCTCAGCTAACCCCTCATCGGGCTCCCTTCAAGGTGCACAGGGCTAGACTGCTTTCATGAACACACCTGCACAGCCTCATTAATTAATACCATGTTTTACATTTCGTTTTAATAAAGCCTTTCATTATGGAGCTTGTTCCCATGGTAGGAAAAATTGAAATTCTTTTCAAGAGCAATATAATTAAGCTGTAGTGCAATGGGGAGGAATGTGTCTTGCTTGGGAAGTGTGTCTGTTTGAGCTTCTGGTTGTGAGGGTGATCCCAGCAGAGTTGGGCAGTGCTCCCTTGGCTTGGGCTTTGGAAGATTTCCATCCAAGAGGTGCTGCTTGCCCGGAGCGCTGCACCTTTGCTTGCTGTAGGTTTCAGCCTCAAGCTGTATTTCACAGGCTGGAGAGATGGAAAACCATCTCTCTGAGGCAATCATTCCCAACTTTTTGGTTCACTGGACCATCGCGCCTCTCAAACGTGCTCATGGCTGGCCAGGACAGTGACTGGGAAGCGGGTTTTATTGCTGAGCTTGGTTCTGCAGGTTAGTTGTTTACTGTAGGCTGCAGTTGGGGCTGTTCCCCATCGACACTGTGGCGGGGATGAAGGGGTGAGAGGTCTGTTGTGTGGAGCTGCTTCGGGGTGTTTCTGCAGTTTAGTATCAAATACCAGGAGTGGCAATATAGGAGGCAAAATACTTGGTTATTTTAGGTCTGTTGTGGTTTGCTCCTGTAGTTTAAAAATCAGGATATCCAGTGTACACACAGCTGTTCATAACATGGAGGTTCGTTTTGATGAGCGTCAGGAAGCTGGGGTTCGCAGTGAGGTTAAAGCATCGCTGTTCAATAAAGGCAGCTTGGCAAGAGAGTTAATTAAGTTGTTTCAGCATTACTTGTGAATTTGGAAACAGATTTTTCTTTTCTCTTTGACAAAAAGTGGGGTTTATAAAATTAGACAAAGCCTGCCCAGGAGGAGCCGTTCTGTTCCTGCCTGCTAGTGCATCTCTGACCTCAGGGATGCTTATTTACGAGCTGTACAGCAAGAAGATTGAAATGCTTCATTAGCAAGTGACGTTGCATGTTAACTGGAGAAGATCCTAATGGAGTAAATGAGGAGGGAAACATCTGTTGCTTTCTGTCTCAGTTTTAGTGCTCAATCTGGTGCTAATTCTGGCCTTTTGTGACCCTTTTATCTGTCCCTTCATCCTAAATGTGAGACGCATTTTGCTCATTAACTGTGGATATGTGTTGCACCCTTTGAACTGAATTGCTTCTGAGTTCATCTCTACCCTCTAGGAGAGATTTGTTCCTTTCTTATTTTCCTTCATTCCTGAGACCTTATAGACAAAATGTTAGAGGTTGGGTTGAAGGGAGAGGGGGCTGAGAGGCCATAAAATCCTGAGGCAGGCAGAGAAAGAGATGTGTGTATATACACGTATGCATATATAAGATGCAGAGTTCTGCCTTCTTCCCCCTTTTGGATAATGAGTTTATAATTAAAAAATAGCCCCAGCTTATAATGGAAAATTAAAGTCTTGGTTTACACAAAATTTGTGGCACATTTAGGAAAAAGTAGCAACTTCATGTCTAAATATCCAGGTTTGGTGCAGAGAGGTGGCATGCAGAGATTCTCTTCCTAAATCATACTTTTTCCACTGAGTGGCACGGCACTGGCAGGCACAGAGCCACTCAGCTGCTCTGCTGAATTCAGCACAAGGTGCTGCTGCTGCTGCTGGGCCCCTCCTGCTGTGAAGAGGCTCTCCTTGTTCAGAAGGAAGATGAGCTGGAGTTGGTGGATGCTTTCCATCCAACGCGGGTGAGTGTCGGTGCTGTGAGCACCAAGTTGCAGCCGTCATCGCAGTCGCAGAGGAGTTTTGTTCAAGGCTTAAAACACTCGCTCAAATTAATGACCAAAAATGTCAGATGTGTCCACAGCTAATTATTCATTAGATGCGTAATTAGTGTGAGATGATCGTGACATTTTACTGTTACTAATTTTTATACTCTAATAGGAATTAAATCAGTCTATGATCAGGGAACACCAGTTTGAGCTCCGCACTGGAGATGCCTGTTGCTGGGCTGGGGCAGCCCTGAGGAGCCCTCGCTGCCGAAGGCCGGGCGCTACAGCGGGATGGTGAACTCATCCTGTTCCATAGCAGGGATGCAAGTGCAAAGCATCATGCCACAGGGACGTGGGGAGAGGCTGTGGGCCTCAGGCCAGATAGGGTGGTGCAAGGCTTGCAGGCAGCTTGCAGCAAGAAGGTGAAATTACAGTGAAAGATCCGGGATTTCATTTGGGTTCATTGCAAGCACAGTTCAAGGCATTACAGACAAGTAATTATTTCTGCACATGTTGATTTTTAAGGCATTTTGTTCTGAGTGTTGATGCTGTTGGGTTTCCCGAGATCAGTTTTCAACTTCCTGCTGTATTTCTGCTCTACATAGAGAGTTGCAGGATGCAGGTAGACAGGCTGAGCCTCCTAAATACCAAGCCTAGTTGTCATCATTAAAGCAACAATAAACTCAAAAAGAGCAAAGCCAAACATATTGGGTTCTGTTCATTAGGAGACTGGTGGGTTTCTGACTTTGTTGTCTTTTAATACACCAAGAACAGATGCAGGTTGACAAGTGGCATCAGCTGAGGGACGCAGCTTTATAAGGTTGTGTTGAAGTGGGGCTTGGAAATAGCCAACTGAAATCTAATTTGTAGCCAAGTGGAATAAATTGGAACTGATAGTTATTCAATTAATAGCATGGGCAGCAAGGTGAGGTCTCCTCTCAAAATAGCAGAATAAGGTTTCTTGACAGGGAGGTTTGGGAAAACGGGGCACGGCACCAGGTTTTCAATCAAATTCAGCCATTAATCATCTAAGTAGCAGGAGGGAGATGTGATTATTATAGAGAGGCTCAGCAAAAAATGGTTTGAATGAGCACTTCCCAAAAGTGTGATGGAATCCAAGCCCGAGGCAGTTGATGTGCCCTGGAGTCTGCCCAGCACTGAGGTTTTCCCAGACAGCGCCGCATAAACTGGGAACCTCTGTCCTGCAAGAGCAGCAGTCAGGACCAAAGGTGTGCAGTCCTCTTCTCCTGGGGTTCTTCATTGGCACCGATGGCATCCCTGGGCCCAGGGACTGGACCTCTTCTGCCATTCACCTGCTAAATTACAAGTTCCTTTTAGATCTGAAAATGTTGTGTTTGCTTGCTGAGGAGTTCAGTAAGAATGGACAACTTTGGTGTCTTTTTAGTGCTTTTTATGCATCCAGTGATGCAGAGTAGGTGGTTTGCTAATGTATTCACCAGACTTCTTGCAGATTCCCATGGTGCGTCGTTTCAGATCTTTGGATGATTGCACAGTGATGAAACTGCCATAGTTCTCTCCACCACAAGCAGACCAAGAAATATAGAAAGGCTTTTTTTTTTTTTTTTAATCAAAAGAAAAATTTCTTCCTATGCAAATGGCCTTCATAATAATATTATCAGTGTTGCCTCAGGCTTGCACAAGCTGAATGGAAGAGAAGCCGAGTTTATGATTTTCAGCAGAATGGTTTTAAGCTTTATCAATTCAGTATATAAGCAGGAAAAGAAGACTCATTTTACCTGTAATAATGAGATTCTTTGGTTGCATTTAAGGGCAAGCCAAACAAATAATTTAACAGGAGAGTTCATGTGGGTGGCTGGAAGCCAACTGGATCATGTCTGTGCTGTTGTGCTCAGGGCACTGAGCGCTCGGACAGCTCTAGCTCATGCGACGGCGCGGCTGAGCGCTCCTCTCCCTGTGCAAACTGTCTGCTGTGCCGTGACCCGCACCCAGCACCACAGCCTGCGCCCTTGGGTGCTGACGAGGTTTCGGTACCAGCTGCAGCAGGGTCGGGTTTGGCTTGCAGCATAGAGCATGAAGCTCGCTGGCAGCAAAGGGCTGGTTTGCTGCCCACATGTGAACCATGGGCATCTTGGTGGGTCTGCGGGACACGTGCTGGGCTCTGAGCAGCCCAGAGCAGCAGCAGGAAGCCAAATGCTTGTTTGAGAAGATGGTTAATCCCCTCAGTCCGAGCTCTGCAGCCATTGGACTGCCAAGGCTTGAGAGCAGTACTTCCCTCCTTCAACTCTCGGCAAATCCCTACCGCGGCTGCGCATCAGCGTGCTGCGGTTACACATCATCTGATGTCCTGCTTTCTGGTCAGGAACTGCAACACACGCCCACACATGCATGTGATAGCAAAGCAAAGGGCGCCGAGGGTTTTTCCAAAGCCTAAAAGCTCTCCTAACACAAGCTTTTGGTGTCCGAAGGTTGAGTACCTGGTATGCTTCAGTCTCAGTGCAGCACAGCGCCTGGTGCCAGCAGCACCCTGCATGCTGCTCTTCACAGAAACCCAGGGTGCCACGTCTGAGGCTTCCTGATTTATGCTGGCACTTTATTTCCAATTTTGATTATTAAAGAAGTAATAAAAAATGCTTCAGCAGTAAACAACAGGGCTGTTGTGGGCTTTCCCCATAAAGGTTAGCAGGTCATATTCGGGTTTTGGCACAGAAACTGCCTTGGCCGCAGCGAATGGGTACAATTGAAAATTTCTGCGGATTAGCTCAGATACTGAGGTCGATGTAAATGAAGCACGTAGGTGAAGTCTAAACTATGAAACATTTCTCAAGGTGTAATATAAATATAGTCTGACAGCTGTGGTCTTTCTTTAGAAACAAAATGAGTGAGATTTCACGCAGCAACACTGATTTGGTGCCTGTGAAATCATTAACAATTTGCTATTGGCTTTCACATTATAAACTTCTGTGGGAAAGGGGAATTAATTTTTCTGTGCAGTCAGAAGGTGTCAGAGGAGATCCCTCCCTTCCTGCATAACCTGATCAGAAATTCCTCGTGTATGTGCATTGACCCCTTCTCTCTGGGGAACACATTAGTTGAAATTGCACTCCTAATTAAACTTGTGCTGCAGAAGAGGAGTATAAAAATAATGCCGAATAACAGCAGTAGGCCTGGAGAAATTTGTAGGAGTATTAAGCAAGGCAGAGGGTAATACATCAGGCAGCTTTCAGATCGGGACTCCAAAGAGGAGGCTGCTCGTGGCAAATCTTTGCTTGTACGTAGGACATTTTTCTGTAAGCCAGAATATAAGGAAAGTCGTAGAATCTTATTGCGGCAACATCTCAAGCTGTCTCTTGGTGCGCAAGCACTTTATCATCTCGCTGGAAAGCAGAACGCCTACCAGGATGAAGAGTGGTTCTCTCCGCGTCTCCGTACTTTCTGGTCCCTTTGGAGCCTGTGGCTGTGTGTGCACCTCCCTGCTTCCACCCAGCGAGGCCAGAGCATGCAGGAGAACACAGACCTGCTCCTGTTTCCCCATAGTGTGGCAAGCTACTCTCTTCCTGACTTAGATTAACGTCCACTAAGACAGCAGTGTAGAATCCGTTTGCTAGACCCCTCTGACAAACCTGCCGTGTTCCTGGCTGCTGGCTGGTTTTGATTTTGCTGATGAATTCTTTACCTCCTTCCCTTACATTGCACCCAAAGCCGGTGCCTCAAACGCCGCTCCTGGTGAAAGCAAACGCCTCTGCCGTGAACTGGCGAGGGAAGAAGCGGGCGGCGTGGGGAGGGATGGGCGTTTGGCACTGATGGGCAAAGCTGCCTGTCCTGGCTGGCTGGGAGTGCGTCCCCCCAGGCTCTTGCCCCACATCGTGAGCAGAGACGGGGATGAGTTGCTAGGGCCAGCCTGCGCGTCTTTTCCCCAGGCCATTTGTCCTTAGTTCAGGATGCCCCGTTAGCATTGTCTGTAAACAGAATATGTGTGATTCCATTGTGAAGAAATCAATTTACATAACTAGGGAAAATGAGAAAAGATGCAAGCGGTCTTATCTCGTGCCAATAACAAATTTACAAGTAAACAAGACCTGCATTCTCAACAGTGAGAATGACAAACTGATCTTACCAGGTTGAAGTCGTAATGATGAATATTTCTCTTTGGCAGTGTGATATTGACGGGGGGATTCACTTTGCCATGGTTGTGTTCTCATAAGAGCTCGGGAGAGCTCCAGGTGTTCTCTCTTTAATATTGCATTGATAGCCTGATGGTTCCTTGCTGACAAAACTTCCACAGTTCTTAATATCAGCCTGTCTGCATTCATCAGCTGCAAAGGTTTTCCCTCCTGTCGGATACTGGAATAGCATTAGACAGAAAATGGAGAAGGCGTAGGAAGCCAATATGATCATTTTTTAATCTAACCCCCCTATACCAGGGAGTTGGTTGTGCTGTGATGACTGGAAGTTGTGATGCAAAGCAGAGAAGTACTAGATGTCATTTTAGTGAAGCATGTGGAAATATATTTTTCAATATTCTGCTTGTGTCCAGCTGCAGTACTGAAAAAAAAAAAATGCTCACAGCCTGTGCACCACTCGGTCCTGTACGGGTCCTGTACGGAGCTTGTGGGGAATATGGGCCAGGAACACGGAATGGTCCCTGGGAGGAGCTACAAGCCCCATTCTCCAGTCTGTGAGGATTCCATGCCCTGCTCTGGCGTCCCTTAAGATTTATCTTCAAGAGCAACTGATGGTGCCTTTATAGACCATCCTATCGTTTGTCAAGGAAATATTGTGCAATACCGACGTTCCTGTAGTGTCCCCAGAGCTCTGTTCCTGTTGGGCTGCAGAGCAGTGCTCAGAAAACTTAAAGTTGGGGAAGGATTAAGCATTTGGCTTTTAACCACACCCTGGCATAAATATTAACACAGCATGCAAGGATTGTCAAACTGGCACGTGCCCTGTAGACTGCAACAGCTCACTGACGGATCTCGCCACTGCCTTGTTAATGGGAAATTTATCAGTTTGTCATGACGGTTCTGGTAGCATCTCTTTGAGACTGCTTTTGAGGCCAGCAGTATTCAATATTTTATCAACCATCTGAAAGAAATTATAAAATCATTACCTGAAAGTTTTATCACTGCTTCCATTTGTGAAGTGTGGCAGCGTAATAAATATTGATGAAGACTGGTCACAGAAATTAATCTGAACATGGTTATTAGAGATGGGTGGAGTTATCAACATGTGTTTGAAGTGAAAAGCAAGCTTTTGCATCAAAAAGAAAGGTGAGAGCTGCGAGACGCTAGGAGCAACCAGCAGTGTCTCTGAAAATGGTTTCCAATCCATAAATGTCCGAATTGTGGAAGTTAGGACTTTGTACAGTTCTGTGATGAGTAGTGTTAGCACGCCCCCAGCCATGGTCCTTCCACTTTTAAAGATGGAAAATTGCAGAGGTTTTAGAGGAGAGCTTACAATGGGAGAGTAAAGCAGCTCAGAGAGAAGACTGAGCAGTGATTTGATCACAGGCTATTAATTGCATTGGCATTTAGGCACTTTTAACAGACAGAAGGTGAACACAAGGTACAGCACCTCTGAGCTGAAGTCAGCAAAACCAAAACTTTGCCTTGTGTTTACCATTTGAATGGCAAACACAATTATCAAAGGAGCAAACACAGTTATCAAATATCAAATTATCAATCTCTATTAAGAGACTCTCCCTCTTGAATTTGGTGGATTTTGAGAACACGTGCATCTTGCTCAGCTGGGCGTCACTCTTGGGGACCAGAAGCTGGAGCACACCTGCCTGTGTGACCATGCAGGGAGTGGGGCTGGGTGGCAGCAGTACCATCCTCTGGCCTTAAAAGCTAGAAAATCATGACATGTGAAAAGTTTGCAAGATAAGCATTGAGCTCTGCAAGATGTTCATTGACAGAGCTCGGACCCTGCAGGTCTGTGGGGTTTCTGCCCCAATCTCTTACACAGCAGCAGCAAGGGTGACATAAGGGAAACTGTTGGTGTGGCACATATGGGATGCCTGTCACGGGGTTTTGGGGCAGCAATGCTGGTGAGGCTGCTGGTCCTGGCAATCCTCCTGTGCCACCTCGGGCAGCAGAGGGGCCAGGAGATGTTGACACTCTGCCTACTTCAAAAAAGAAAACCAACCCCAAAAAAGCCAAAATCCCTGTCCCAGCTGAATGGAAGCCTCTCTTCAGAGGACGCTGCCAGGGCAGAGGCTTCTGCAGCGGTGAGGGCCATGGGCAGCGTGTGTTGGGTGGGAGGCACAGGCAGCAGGGCCCAGGCTGCTGGCTGGCAGGCAGGGCATTGGCACTGGTACCAGCACCGGCTCCAACACCGGTTCCAACACTGGCACTAGCTTCAACACCAGCACTGGCACCGCCACCAACCCTGCTCCTGCTGCCCCAGCGCAGTGGGAGCCAATGCGGGCTGCCTGCAGAGTGGGGAGAGGGCAGGGGAGGGGGGAAGCAGGGCTGGGAGGATATTTATGCGTGAAAGACTGTCAGGGATGGAAAGATGAAAATCTGTTGTGCTCTCCCAGGGCTCCTAACTTTCTCCCCTCCAGGCAGCTGACAGGATTTCTCTAAATATTTGAGATGGTAAAGGGCTTAAACTGGATTACTCCTGGACATGAGCAATTATAATTGTAAATGCACTATTATCTGAGTGCTCTCCTGATGCTATTTTGGCACTGACGTGTGACACAGTGACAGGGAGGGTATGAGGGTCAAGTGCAATGCAAGGAGAGCCCTTTTCTGGTACCTCGTGAGATGGTTTGGAGTAGACCTGACCTTCTGGGAGTAGGCCCTTGAGAAGCATCCCCTTCCCATTGTCCGAGAGCCTTTATGGTTTCTTGTTTGAAGGGGATGTGGTGTTCAAAGAACCCGGTGTTTTTAAATGTGTTTGTATTTCAGTGTTGAATTTAACCAAGCCATGACTGGCAGTATATTATTAAATAGGAAATCAGACTATTGGGCACAAAGCGAGATCCCTGTTACCGGCAGTGAAGGGTGTGTTAGAAGGAAAAGCACTGCACAAAATGCAGCATTTTCTACAGCCTGAAATCATTCCCCTTCCCAGAGCCAAGAGGTTGGGAATTTACCTCCTGCCTGGTTTCCAGAGGGATCCCCATGTTTCTCTCGCACAGAGGAGAACAGATCAGAGGACGTTCAGCGGGAGCTGGGGAGACTGGTGATACAGGAGCCTTTTAAATGAAGTGTTTGCATATAGGAGTGTTGGAAACAGGTAGCCAGTAACTCCTACGCACACACCCCCACATGCTTAGCATCCTCAGCATCTCTCTGGCCTCTGGGAGAACAGCTGCCTTCCGTTTCCAGCAGTACAAGCCATGCAACTTCAACGTCCCCCCCCCAGGGGAAAGAAGAAAAAAGATGATGCATGTGAGTATCCAACACGATAGGAAGGACCATGATGTCCCATCTCCTTGTCTAGAAAGCTTGGAAAAATCATCCAATACAATATTTGTTCTGACTTCTGTTGGGAAAATGAGGGAGGCCTTTAGCTTTTTGATGAAATAGCTTTCGGGGCTTGATTGCAGCTCTTTAATTAGCTGTCCAGCACAGCTCATCCCTCTGCCAAATGATGTCACCAGCGGTGGCCTGCACATCAGGAGAGCAGCACCTCGGTGCCACCAGTGTTTAGGTTAAAGCCTGGGATAGGTGCAGTACAGAGTGCCCTTCCAGGAAGGGTTGATGGGAATAAAGAAAAGACACCTTCAGCGTGTCCCTCGAATATCTGCTGATCTCTGGTGCCTCGCTTGGTGTTTGAAAATGGTTTGAAGTCAAGGCATCGATAAAAGGAAGGCTTCATAAAACAATGCCAACAAAAATAAATGAAATCCTTTTATCTGATTCCTCTCCGGTCCCCTGAGGTTCGTGAGATGTGGGGTGGAGGGACTGCAAGGTCATCTGCAAAGAGTAAGCTGGAAAGGCTTTTCTTTATATCTGCATGAGCAGTTAACTGGAGCATGCCGCAGAGTGTTTATGGCAGGATTTTGGCTTCACAATGGATTAAAAGATTTTAAAATCTATCTTCAGAATATCTTGAACTTCAGCGTTGTGCCGTGCTGAAAATAACGTTAGTCGTTTAATGTTTGATGCGCTGGGAGCCTTGAGGGGAAACAAAGGATTTTGAAATGGCGGGAAAAGGGGATGGCGGCTCCTGGCATTAACAGGGTCCTTTTTGTTGGTGACATGGGACCCGCTGCCCGGCAGAAACAACGCTGCAAGCTCAGGAACCAGCCGTGTGAGCAACGTGCGAGGACACTCAGAGCTGTTGGGCTCTGCTCGAGCATCTCAATAGCTCCTCAGCCTGCTCCGGGCAGTGGCCTGTCATGGGCCCCAACCCTTTCCCACAGCCACTGCCAGCTTTGCTTCGGCCTCAGATGAAGCTCTTAGTGACTTTTGTTTTCTCCAGAGAAGCTGCTTTGTAAGGGTGACGTTGAGGCTGGGTCTGCAGCACGAGATGCAGCTTTCACACTCTCTATAGGGAAATACACGTGTGAACGTCCCGAGCGTGACTCAGCTGGGAAGGTGGGTGCTGTGTTCAGGGCTCTCCCTGTTGCTCTGTGCTGTGTTCAGTGATTGTCTGGTGTCCAAAGCACCTTTGCATGCAAGTGGCCCCTTCCTTTTGCTTTGTTGCTGCTCTTGCAGACGACATCCTGGTCTGAATTTGGTAGCAGGGGTGCTTTGCAATTTGCAGTGTGGGCACAAATATGGATGGCTGAGCAGGCTGGGGAGATACAGAGGAGACAAAGTGTGCTCTGTCTCTGGATAGAGCTCTTGCTCCATCTTTTCAAGGGCTTGTGTGAATTTGGGAAGCACCTTTTTAAACCCATGCTTAAGCCAATTTTCAGAATTATTCAGAAATACCGTCAGAATTGGTTCCAAAGTCCCACAGATGTGTGGCCGCCTGGAAAAGTTAAGCAGTCAGGAAAAAAACAAGTTGGCAGCTGTCAAAGGCTCGGGGTCCTGTTGCCATTGGTATATCTTGCTGTGGCAACTTGGGGTGTTGGGATGTGCCCGGTGCTGTCACCCAGACCAGCTCCTGATGCCCCAGGACAAGCCGGCTTCTGCCATCAGCCCAGGACGCCCGTCCCTCTCGCAGGCGGGGAGAGCAGAGGAGTCTCTGCCAATACAAAGCTGGGCATCTTGGTCTGTGACAAATGACTTTTTAATTGCCTCAAGGGAGAAATCCATTACTGTTCCCTTTACGTGAGAATCATAGTAAAATCCTACTAAACATGAGGAGATGATGCACTCCAAATAACGCCGGCTCTGCTGCTGCTTTCGTTCACATCAGTGTCCAGTTTGGAGCAGTAATTTTCAATCCAACAAAACTGATCTGGCTGAGCCCTCTCCTGCCCTCTCCAAGCAGGTGCTGAAGAAAGCTCTTCTGGCATAGGGAACGGCATTACAGCAATGCATTGTCAAAGAAATTTATCTTGTCTTAGTCCCCAGTTCCTTTTTTTTGGTTGGTTTGTTGCCTTTTTTTTTTTTTAAAAAGCAAATGACAGTTCTTTCTTTTCTTAGAAGTGCAGCCAGTAGGACCTGGAAAGCTTTGACCCTTCCAGCAGCAATTTTCCTTAGCTTTCCTGCATCTCACGATTGCAGCAAACAGGCAGAAACCTCAGAGCATGTTGTTATGGCAAATTATTGCCCTGCCATCTTAATTTAAGCCTCCTTGCTACAAAAAAGGGTTTAGAACTGAGCTGTTGACAGCTGTGGCAAGCACAGACTGCATTTGCTGTGGATGGTGGCCGTTTCAAGCAGGTTTGTTGCTATTTTTAGGTATCCTTTATAGGAAGAAAGGCAGTTAATGGCAGAATCTGAATCTTACCAGTCCATGATGGTTTTTTCTCTCTGGGCTTTTCCCATTTTGTGAGGACTCACTCCATCCTGGCACAAGTGTGCAGCCAGAGAGTGAGAAGAAAATCCAGGATGCGGGACCACCTGTAAAACCAGCCTCTCTATCTGCTTTTCTAGCGATAACTGGTGATATAGCAACTGACATTCCCCTCCATCATGCTTCATTTTCACAGCATCTGTTGTGGGTGAGAGACCTGGCAGGCGAGTGCTGGATGTGGGCGTCTGAGCTGCAGCCGATGCTCCCACAGGATGGGAGCAGAAACCAGCCTGCTCTGGAGCAGAGCGCAGCCGCATTCAATGATGCAAAAAGGATTAAAAGTCTGTCTGGAACACGTACAGAGCTGGAGGGAGGTGATCTGGAGCCTTGGTCACCGAGTGGTGTGATCATGCTATGTTCAAATGGTTGCCTAATCTCAGGTAGAACAGTAGCAATAAATATTACTTCGTACCATACAATCAGGACATAAAATGCAGGGAGGACCATTTTTTCTAGGCAAGGAATACCATGGTTGGATGTTTCAGTGTAAAAAGCGAGACCAGAAAAGGTGTCTTCAACTGAAATTTGCTGTTTAGAAAAGGATTTGTGCTACAAGGAGGAATCGAGGGTCAACACAGGTAGTTTGCTAACCCTCTGCAAATTTTACTCTGTTTTTGTTACTTAACTTAGAAATAAAGTTATTCTGTAGAAAAAAATCTCTCAATACTCACACATTTGCTCTGCTTTTGTAAGGAATAGACATCTTTAAAACTGCAGATTAACATTAGGTTAAAATCCATGATTATAATGTGCACAGGGAAATTATACTAATATAAACATTTATGATAGAGTGTAATTGTTGAAATTTCGGCAAGTAGTCCCAGCTTAGTACCCAACCTGTAACATGAAACACTTCTCTGGTCACAGCTCTTTCTTGCTTATGGGACCAATAAATGAATTCACATTTGCAAATTAGATAAATCCTTTGAATGTATTATTGATGCAAACAAATGAGGATTGGGGCTCTAGACAATACCTAATGAAGCTGACTCAACACAGGCTGTTCCTGCCGAAGGGTGCCAGGTTTTGGTGGAGGAAGATGGATGCCTGTTTCATCCCATAATTATCCCATGGCTTACGCTCGCTTTATACGTTCCTTGGCTAGGCACAAACCTAAGGGCGCCACGATAAATAATTAATTACTGGGGATCCACTGGCAGCTATTAGAAAAAGTTCATGCTCAGTTGGTAGTTTGTGATTGTATCTGCGCTTTGATCTCCTTGTAGACTCAGGGTGTTGACTCTCTCAATTATTTTTTCTGGTAAATATTGCTAATCAGATCTTTTAGAAGAGGTTTGTACGTATTCAGAAGATGGTTGCTTTTTTCAGGTGCAGACTCCAACTCGTGCGAAATAAACTTAGTTAAAAAGCCTTGCTCTATACAACTGAATTATAAATAAGGTGTGCAGCATGGAAATAAATGCCAGCTGAAAGGCTGCAGCAGTGCACAGTGGACAGCACCTTTAACCTGCTGGAGAACTGAACGTTTCCCTTCTCTGCGAAGGGAACCACCTGAGAGCAAAAGGTTACTCTCCTCTTGTGCTGTTAGAGAAGGCATTCCCATCTTCAGGGCTTAATCCAGAAAGCAAATCAGACGCTTTACGCTTTAGGTGGGGCGAAGCTGCTGTATAGCAACTTGAGTTCACAGCCCTAATTGCTGGTTCTCTCCTCTGTGCAGGTGACAACCAAGTGGCCGGTTGGCAATGAGTAATGCATTGGGTTGAAGACTTCAGAAGGGTTGTTATGTGGTCAGAGAAGTCATGGAAACTATTGTCAAGGCCTAAGCACCAAATGGAGCTATAGCAACTTGATTAATTGGCTAAATTAGAGAGGCTTTGACCTACCTCACAGAAGTTTAATGAATTAGTTGATTAGTTACAGAAAGTTGTTTCATCGCAGCAAAGCAGGGAAGGTCATTGGTTTCCAGAAAATGACCTCCACTGGAAGCTGCCAGAACAATGCTTTTGGGCACTGTTTTTCTCGCTCCAGTGGAGTGAATGAGGTTTCCAGACACTGTGCAATGTGTGACAGAAAGGGGTGTATTAAAACTCTGCAAATTCTGCAGTACATGGCACCTTGTATTATTTTGCTGCATCCCAGCACTGGTCAGACTAGCTTGCTTGCCCGTGGCTTATGCATTACTATTTTCCACCCTACTTCCTTTCTTTTTACCTCTTGTTTGTTGTGTTGATGTGTTTGAAGAACTTACCCCCCCTCCTCCTGTTTTGCAGTAGTTCCACGTTATATTCAGTAGGAAAGCCCATTCTCCAGAAGCTGCTTGAAAATGACCTAAACAGATAATTTTTTACCATGACTTAAAATCTAATTATATCTCCAAAAATACCTTTTTCAATAGCAGTCTCTTTTTGAAGAAAAACGTCACCTCTCTCAGTCATTGTTGTTGGGCAGGAATTTGTGAGTTGGGATGGGTGGAAGCGTTAGTATCATGGCCCTCAAACCTGATTTAATCAATAAAGCAAATTGCCTTAAATGAAAATAGAACAGCAATTTTAAGCATGTTAAACAAAGTGATTGCAGTCTGTTGTATACAAAATTAAAATCTCAGTTTCCTCATGAATTATTAGAATATATTATTGATTACACAAAAAGCACTGATATTATTCATTTGTATTTTATTAATTTGTGATATATTTAAGACCTGCTCTGTTGTGTATAAGGAAAACAAAAGAGTAGGTAGAGATTTGGTCAGTATGGATTGGTGATGCAGTTACAGTTTTCATTCAGAAATACCCTATAAAGCTCTTCCTGCCCAGGTTTGAAAGCTTGGTACCAATATGCACCGCAGAATGATGCCGCAAACCTGCTTTTGGTCTGGAAAACTGCAGCGTGGTGGTAACAGTTTGAGGTTCATCGTGCTTATGATAGAAAAGTTTTATGTGGGGATGCTAAAGTGCAATAGTGTGAGTTTGGGCTTCTGCCTGTGTCCATCATTTTGGGGAAAGCGCACAGATAAAATTGGGTGCAGAAAGAATTCAAGGCAGGCGGCTTCCCTGTGATTTGTGGGTAGAAGACAGGGTGGGAATGGAGGAGGATACTCCTGTTTTGGGCTGCTCTGTCCCTGAATTACAAGGGTTTCCCTTGCCCTGCCCTGCTCCCTGGGAGAGCTGCAGACAGCTCAGCAGCCCCGAGTGCTCCTCAGGGTGTGGGGTTGAGGCTGCTTTGGTCAGTCCCTCTCCTTTCTGGCTGATTTCAGACTGTTCTGGGATGTGGTGGGACCCTTCACGTAGTTGTCAAATGCTTTGGTATGCCCAGGCACAGGAAAATGTTTTCTCTTCCCTTCGACACATCCAGGTACAGTTCATCAGCAGGTGCTGAATAAAAGGGGACTGCTAGAATTAGCATGTTGGAGCTCGCTCCTTGCAAGTCTTTGCACTTTTAAAATGAATTTCCATTTACATTTTTTGCCAAGGAAGCTGTGAAAAAAAGCCCTTGGACTAAACTCTCTCCTTAGGGGGTAAAGCAACCTCCAGTATATTTTAATGGATTCTTGTCAAATTACTGATCAGAATAAATCCAAGTGCTCTTCGAGACAGAATGTTTCTTGTTAAACTCTCCAAAAAAGAATAGGATTGATTGGGAAATGTCACTTGTGATTTAAAAGCTTAAAGGTGAGAATGTCAGGATATAATTAGCAGCAGCTGATTTTTTTTTTATTTATTCCTTGTTGTCTATGTGAAAATGTGATGCCCCTGAGTGCCTTTCTCAGACAGCCCAAACTGGTGGCCAGCAAAAATGATACCTGGACCAGAGGTGGGTCTGAGATCTGTTGCCTCCTGTGAGTCAGGAAAACCAAGCAAATTAAAGTGACAGCAGTGTGACGTGGGTACCTCCCCTTCTTCTGTGCTGCTTTTTGCTTAAGTATTTTAGGTATTGAAGTTATCATACATTGTAGGTGATCTCCCAGGTCACTCCCAGCCCAGTCATATCTACCCCAAAGCCAAGAGGACAGTGGTTTCCAAAAGGAAAGGAGCAAGGAACCTTTGCTGGGGAAACGTAGAGAGGAGAGGAACGCTGTGTTGTGTTTCTCTCTCTGATTGAGATGAGCAGACACTTGACCGTGGGGATGTGAGATGGTCCCTTGCTCAGCTGGCTCCTGTGGCAGGAGATGTTTCGGTGTGTTGCTGCATCCTCCCTCTTGGTTTGGCTTTCTCAGCTGTGCTTTGAGCACTGACCTTCTGCCTTCACTGGCTCTTTCTGTACCAGGGAGAGAGCACACGATATCATTTCTTGCTATATTGGCATTTACAAACATAGGTGATACTTTCCAAAATTAGATGTGCTACAATGCAAAGTCCAGAGTTGTCGCCCTGATTGAAGAGACTTTAAAGAGATCTTCTATTGGAAGGCAACCTTGCAGCAATTAATTGTAGAATTACATTTCAGGTGAACAGCATACATAGTTTTAGAGATTACTTCTTCTGGAAATAATGATTTTTCATCACTCTAGGTATTACTTTTGAAATAAATTCCTTTATTTCTCAAAAAAAAAAGAATGTGAGCCTATAAATAGAAATCATATTGTGAATTCAGATTTTAACTGAAATCACTGATAGAAAGTATTCAAGAGACAGTCTTTGAAAAAGTCTGATTGTGATAATCCCACAGTGTTAGAATTATATTGTACCACTGAAGGTATGAAAAGACCCGGTCTTTCTTTTTTTCAAATACAGCAAGTGTAGCCATTGATCGGGATCACCCGGTCCTTTCTCCATCCCAGCTTTGCCCTGATGATGTGCGTTTCTTCTGCTCATATTATCTTTGTTGAATTTGAATAAGATTCAATTTCCTGACATCTAAGGCTCTTTGTACCTTGCAAATTGTTATCCTTAGTTATAAAAGAGGACACATTCATTCTGCCCTCCGATAACTGTGGACAAAGAAACATGCCAAGGGTGCAACCCTGTTATTAGCATAAGGCAGATGCCATGTGTGCTCTGCAGGTAACGTCCACGTGCCCAGCTGCAGCTGCTCCTGGGACAGTTTAAATGGAGTGCCAGTGATGTCTGGGTTTACTGGAGGAGAGCAGGCAAAGAAAATATGTCGGGCCTTAAATTTGGAGTCTGCTGGAGGACTTTGCTGAAGTCATGGAGGGCAGAAGGGGATGCCTCAGCCCAGCGTGGCTCAGGTTTAACTTTGAGTGGTCTGAGAAACATCCGCACTGGGAAAGCCATCGATGCTGAGGAGAAGAGCAGAAACCATTCCTGGAATCAGGAGTAAGAGGTTACAGGCTTCCGATAACTCTAGTGACTTCACCTAAATTGCCATTTTCATTGTGATACTATAAATGTATGTGAATCCCACATTAGATGTTTATGGTAGCAGAGGTCATGAAGTATTGGTGCTGTGCCCGGAGCGGAAGGGAGAAGCTCCCCTTTTTTGCTGCTGCTGGCAGAGCAAGGAAATCCCATTCCCAGCCCCGTGGGCATACCTCACTCTGCAGCTGCCTGCGTGCTCCCTAAGACATGAAATACTGGACAGGATGAATCGTGTGTCAATAGCAGGTCTTTGCCAGGTGCTTAAGCAGACACGTGGATTCCTCTCCATGGCGCCGCCTCCACGCTCGTGCACGCAGCCAAGGACACGGGGCTGAAACCAGCCATCCTTCCCAGGTACTGTGAGGAAATGAGCCTGTCTCCTACCTGTGCCTTTTTACCCAGTGAACTTGTGCCGACAGAGTCAGGTACAGTGAGGCCAAGGAGAAACGGCGCTGAAGGAGGGGACTCCAGGGCCGGGACACAGTGGCTGGGGTGTCGCTGGCATCTGCGACTGGGGGAACGTGGTGTGACACACGCTCCTGCTCGCTTGAACCCTGGGGCTGTGGCGTCAGCCCTTCAGCGAGCATGCAGCTTCCAGTGCCAAACTGGAGTCATTCCTAGAAACCAAATCCCAGTTTGTATTTTTTTTTTTAAGGGAAAACCCCATCTTTGACACAAGTAAGAATGACTGTGAGCAACAGGGGGAGGATGTTGGTTGATGTTTCTCTGATGGGAGTAATGCAGCACATGGATAGCATGAGGCTCTCAGCACCTGTGGGAAGCTGACAGCAATATTAATGCCTTTTACGTCTGTTGAGACAATTGCTGGAAAAATCCTTCCGTGAGTCCTTGCTTGTTGGCAGGGCGAGGAGGATTTTCGGAGGAGAAGGGTGCTGTGCTTGGCAGCGTGCCCGACCCGTGAGTCTGCAGGTGCTGCCATCACTGGTCAGAAATGCTGTGCCTCGTCTGTGCGTGGCCGTCAGTGTTGGCTTTGCAGCATGGACAAAGGTGAGGACAGTGCAACCCCAAACCACAATCGGCGCAAGGAGCTCAGCTTGGCTATGCTCACCCCAACCCTTGTGCGTGGCCCTGCATCCCCTTTTCCCTGCGGTGCCACACAAGTGAGCCAAGGATGCGTCCTTATTGTATCCGGCTGCTCTTCTGTTGACATGGCAAAGGGCACAAGAGAGCCTCCGGGCCGGGGCGTGATCCGCTGCGTTCTGGTACGGCAGGTCCTTGCATCCCTCCATCCTTGTAGCACGTTACCCTGCCGTCTCCTTCCCAGCCCTGGCAGCATCGTTTAAAAGCTCTGAAAGCGTCCTTGCAGCGTCCTTCATCCGTCAGTGTTTTTCTGGTGCTGCTCTGGTGACATAATGAGCTTTTGTCAAGGAGGAAATGAGTTTAGAGGAGGAATGGCCTGACCCAACGCTTCGCAAGTGATTAGTGGTGAGTGATGCTGCCTGGGACGGAGCAGGGCGAGCCCACAGGTGCTGAACAGAGCTGGCTTTTCCAGATTCCTAATGCCCTGGTCCCTCTTTCTCTGGGAAGCAATCAGTCAGTGTAGACAGAGGACGGGAAGCTGGAAATTACTGCAGTCCTTTCCTTGCTAATTACAGGTTGAAGTGATTAACAGGGAGGAGCATCTTCAGTTTCCTTGAGTAAAAGCTAGGCTTTCCTGTGTCCCAGGTGCTGACATCTGGTTTCCCTGTAGCGTCCTTGCCACCACCATGATCTCAGGGAAGAGGCTGCAGAGATAATGTTGAGTAGAGGGACTGGGGCTGCCTCCACCGTAGCTGCAGAGGTTGTAAACTCTCGGTGCTCTCCTGCTTAGTTTCTGCTGCCTTAGCCATTTTTAAGAAAGAAATCTACATTAGGCAACCGTTACTCAGCATCTTTTATGGTATTTTGCCCTGGTTTGAGTGTGTAAAGTTACTAAGCTGTTTAATTCAGCACTTTTCCTGTGTAGTTGTATGGCATAACTCAGTTTGAGTTCAGCTTCTGTAGCAGCAGCGTGGAAAAGGGACCTCAGTTTGGGGAAACTTGATCTTTGATTGCTGCCCACAAAACTCCTGCCACGATGTCACTGTCCCTCTGACAGGTTTGCTTGGCCACTCTGGTGCATCATGCTGTGGCAAACCCGAGGCTTGGCCTTTTTCCAGCTCCTTTCTGATACCCCACCTGTACTCAACAGCTTGGGGTTTGCTGGTTGTTTATTCCTCTGGTCTATTCTCTGCTGGTTCGTTTGCTCTAATTTCCTTATTTATTTTTTGTGTTCTCCCAATGAACAAGCAGCGCAGCCACAATGATAGCCAGCGGGTTATTCACATCACCTCCAGGTTTGCTTGCAGGTAGTCTCTGAGTGGATCTGATCGTGTTGCATTGACCATGTCGTGTTGATACGATATTTAGCAAGAAGCAGAGGATTTCTCATGTGCCTGTCTCTGTGTTCTCATGTATGTTTCCAGCCCTCGGGATAAGGGCACAAATGCATGCACATATATGCGTGCTGCACCAGCTCATCCCAGAGCGGCCCCCGGAGCCCATGCCCCCCAGCATCCCCTCCCCATGGGAAGGCATTGCTAACAGTGCTGTTTCCTGGGCTGTGTGGAAGTGACCAAGTCTTGGGCAGCGGCAAAATCCGTCCTATTTGCAACTCAGAGTTCAGGCTTACAGCAGAAGCCCTTTGTTGTATTGCTCAAAGCAGAAAATAATTTCTGTCGGTCTCTGTAAGACACCATGGGCAAGACTGCCTCTTGCATGGGCTTCCCTAAGACGAGCAGGCAGTGGTTTGGTGAAGCAGGAGGGTCAGGGTGACGCCAGTGCTGCATCTCACGGAAGCAGCAGCCTGTCTCCTCTGGCTCTGGTGGGCAGGGTGACGATGTGTGCTTTGGGAAGGGTCTTCCTGAGGCATTCCCTGCCCTGCTGAGGCTCCCTGCCGCAGCATCTCCTCCCTCGCAAAGTCCTGGTGTTTGAAGAGCGAGCATGAGGCTGCCCTGATTAAAATTTAATGAGGCTTGGTATTATTGAGGGCCCTTTAGTGTCAGTTCTGCGCTCATCAGCAAATAAACACATCGGCTGGTGGTGTGGGGGTGAGCCCCATCTCTGCCAGCATCCCGGGCAGGCGCGGGGTCGGCTTTGGCTGGAGAGGATGGTGGGGAGGAAGCGGCTGTGGAGCTGGGCGGCTGCTCCTTTTCTCTTCAACAGCTGCTGGAGCAGGGGTTCCCTTTTATTTGTTATTTGCATACTTTAGCCATTGGAATTGAATTTGTGCCCATTAAAACTAAATTAGTGCTGCCTGGAATTTTAAATAGGCTCTGGCAGAGCAGCCCATTAACTCTGTCGGAGCGGTTTCTGCAGATCCCTCCTCTCCAGGCACACAATGCACACTGGAAACCTCTGCAAAATGTTGATTATTTGCACGTTCCTGAGGATAATTGGAGTGCCGATATTTGAGACAATGTATTATGGTTTTGAAAGCCATCAGCATGGCTCAGAGCTGGGTTTAACTTCCTCTGCTTCAAAAAAGGTATGATGTAGAAGTCTCACCGAATTGGTTTGCCATTCCTTGGGTTTAATACCATATTAATGCCACGACCTCCATGTCCCTGTGCCCCTGTCCCTCACACAAGGCTCTAGCTCTGCTCTGGCAAGCTCATCGCCGCCTCTCAAGGTTGCCCAGCTCCATCCCTGGCAGGTCCACAGGCACCCTGACCTCAGCCGCTTCTTCCTCATCCCCCAGCACCCTTCTGTTCTTTGGGGGCCCTTGCTGATGATGTGCTCAGGACGTTGGCTGCTCTGACCTGGGGTTCGGGGCCCTGTTGGCTGGGACCCTGGAAGTGGCCATGACCCCTTGCCATCTGAAGGGATGCTTTGACCTTCCTCGCACTCCTTGTCCCCATCCCAGGCGTGGGAGCCCCACGTCAGGTCATGCACAGCCCTTTCCTGGAAAGCGTTACGGATGCGGGTGGCCCTGCCAGGTCTGGCAGCACAACTTGCCCAGCAGCTCTGAGAGTAAATGGATGCTACGTGTTGGACTTGCTATTAAAATAATCTCTTTTGTTCGATAGTCTCTAATGAGGAAAGAGAAAATATACCTGAGCGAAACAGTGCGTCTTGTTTACAAAGAGTGGAATTTAATTTAAAGCTTATTCTTTGCAGAAAAACCCCATGTTCAATCACCCAGAGATACTACAGCAGAGTTTATGAGACAAGGCTTGGCTGACTGTGCCTGGTACCAGCCAGGATCCTCAGATTCTGTTGGATTATATATTGGATATCTTTCATGATTATGAAATATGTGAATGAAGCATCACACTGGTGTTCTTCCAATGTTACGCACTTCTCAGCAGTCCCTGCTCCAGACGTTTCCCAGGCACACTTCCATCAGACCCTTGTGTTGGCTTTATTTTGCTTGGCTACGTGTGTGTGTCTGTACATCAGTAAAACTGAGGAAATTCCTCATTTGAGCCCAGAGAAATGGGTCAGCACTATACAGAGACAGGCATACTTTTTAATTTTTTTTTTTTCTTCTGGAGCCAAGTCTGTTCCTGGAATGTCCAAAAATGCTTTGTGGCTTTTCAGACCAAGGGAGATCACACGTGTGTGGCACGTTGTTCCCAAGTACAAGATGACGTGGTGCGCATCCTTAATTGCCTCTGTGACTCCTCTGTGCCAGGGCAGGTGCTGCACAGAGAGGGGAACTGCCCGTTTATTGCCTCGGACAACAAGTCTCCATCATGTAATAATAAAAAATACACTATAGCATCGACCTATGGATAATAAATTCTGCTCCTTTGCTTCTGCAAAGCCAAAGGATGCCCTGACCCGGTGCCTCTTGCTGGGTGCCCACCAGGCAGCCAGGAGGGGAAAGGCCAGGAATCGGCACCATGGCTCTGAGCAGCACAAAGCAAAATTTCTTCTAGAATTTGATATAAAGTGGCCAACGTGACTCCTGTGTAATTGCTTTGAATCCAATTAATGCTGCCTGAGTAGATGTTAGGAATTATAAAGAGGAATACAAGTCTGAGCTTGTCACCTAAAGTATGATAATATTCCTTCAAAGGAGGCACATTTGCAAACATTATTAATTACCTGGGGAACAGCTCAGGGTTTAAACTGAATTAAGGGAGGAATGTGTTTTTGTGATTTCAGGTTTGATTGAGAGAGAGAGAGAGAGATTACCATATTCTCAAACAATGGAGCATTTCTTTGTTACAGACCTGGCAGCAAAATACAGGGAGTTCATCTGCACCGAGTCCCCCGCCCCCCAAAACCAATTTACCGGCAAGGATATTATGCCAGGAATTACCTGGGGCCGAAAGAGCTTTTAAAAGTGTTTAGCACAGGCTCCCTCTAATCAGAAAAACACAGGAGTGCATAGCTAAAATTTGCCTTTTTTTGTTTTCCTTGAAGGGTCGTTTGGCTTTAGGGTGCATTTGGGCTTTTTTGAGTTTGGTTGTTCTCGGGGTGGGTACCTTTGTGGGGTCCTGAGGGGAAAAAAAAACAACAAACAACCACTTTTAGATGGAAGTGGAGGTACCTGACCAAATTCCCTCTGGCAGGCAGGCAGCAGGGGAAAGGATGCCACGGCCCCTGAGCAGGCAGGAGCGAGATTGGACAGGCTTGTGGCTTGCGTGGTGCCCACAAACCTTGATGTGGTGCAGGCAATAAAAACCAAAGGACCCAGTAAATTACCTGCAGCACAGGCTGCGAGGAAATTGAGTACAAAACTAGTGTGAGAGTAAGACTGCTTCAAGCCTGTTAGACAGGGAAATCCCTAGGATCTCTTTTTTTTTTTAATTGTTTTTTTCCTGCTCTCAATATAAAGAAATCATCAGCTTGTCCAAAATGACCCCATCCTAAAATAAAACTGCCAGGCAGAGCTCACCTTCATCAGGTCTGCCTGTCTGAGAAGGCACCTGGAGCTGGTTTCAGCCCCCAGTTTTACCAGTATTGCTGCACCTGAATGGATTTAGAGCATTCAAGAGATCTAATTACTGTAAGATTGAGCATAGCTGTGTGAGTCCTTTATAAACCCTGCCCTGGTCCAGTACCCAGAGAGCCCTAGGAGGGAGACCCAGTGAAGGTGGGGTCCTCTCTTGTCCAGACATGCATGGCTGAAGAGTCTTTACATTGATATTGAAATGACTTTTCCTACAAGCTACAGAAACCTGGTGCTTCCTTCATAGCAATGTGTGAGCTGCACTTGAAAATGCTCTCAGAAGGTATTTGCTGCCTGGCTCAGCTGTGAGCTGAGGATTTCAGGGAGTTTTGCATGGAAATAGCATCTTTCTTCAGCCCTTGAGTTGCTGCTGTCACCAGAAGGTAAGTTTTATTTTAATTCTGTGCTGGTAAAATCCCCAGTACCTTTGGTAGTGTTTCTGGCTGTGTGTGAGGAGCCTGCAGTCACATCTCTGGAATTGCTAAGCAACTGTGGCCCATTTGCTCTCATGGAGCAAATTGAAACATTGATTTATCTATTTGTTTTGCAACCAACACCAGGGTTTTATTGCGCTGTTCCCTGGGGACACGCTCCCACGTGCTCAGATTGGAAATCAACTCCTCTTACCAAAAAGCATGCATGGCTTTGGTTGTAATTTTGAAGAAAAGTCCAGAAGCATAACACTGGGCACACTGTGTGTTTGCGTGTGACCGTGGCCTGTTTTGGGAAGAGAACATGGATTCTCCCTTCACTGGGCTGCTGGATGCTGGTTTCACATCCAGATCTCATTCAGGATGTCCTTTGAGCCTCATATGCCATCTATAGGTCTGTGATGTATGGTGCTTGTAATAGCTCTGCAGCTAGTTAGTCAGAGAGACGCTTAGTTAAACACAGAATTCAGCAGCAGTACAGCCAGGAATTTAAGGTGAACCCAGTAGAAGTGTTGAAGGGAAGCAGCACACCCCAAAACTGGCACGGAGCAGGTGAGAAGAGGAACGCAGGTGCTGAAGCAGGGCGGGAATCTGTTCCAGAAGTGCCAGACTTTGTGCACGATCACTGGGAATGTTTTACAGAAATTATCTACCCACACAAATGTGCAAATTTGCATGTCATGTAGGCAAAACACAGCAGTCGTCACTTTACAGAAGTGCACACAGGCTTGGAAGCAGCAGCCTGGGGCCTCCCCATGCTCTGCTTGCCCGGCCCCCCTGAGCCCAGCTTTGTGAAGCTGGGAGGGATTTTTAGGGACAGGCAAGCGTGGTCCATGGCAGAACAACTCTGAGCCTCTGCTGCATCTGCCACTTGCCTTGCAGCTTGTTGGAGGAGCAGAGGTCTGAGAGTTGGACTATGTTTTGCTGCAGGTGGGAACCACCAAAGGTCCCTGACAGAATCGGGGAGTAACCCCTGGTGAGCTGAGATGTGTTGCCACTGCAAGAGCCCCTCTTTGGTAGCACTCATAGGCACCACCTCACCCAACAGCAGGGTCTACTTAGACTTTGTTAAAAGACCAGGAAAATTGAAACATATGCTTACAAAATTAGGTGATCTGTTGCCTTGTGTTTAGCATTAAAATATATAATAATGCAATATAATGCTTAATTACACGAGTGAATATTTTGTTACATGGTTGGATGTGTTCCCATATGGAGCATAAGTAAGGTCTGAACGTGGGACTTTGGGATTCTCTTGACCTAAAGAAATACTGATAGCAAAACTGGGCTGCTGCTTCCAATGTGGACTGGAGCCTTTGGGGCAGCACAGCACACGGTTTTATGCACAGTGTGTGGTTTGTAGGTTGGTGTTTGGGAGCTTCAGGGCTCTCGATTGAGGTGCCGGTCCCAAGAATGAGGGGTGACATGATGGTTGGAACTGGTGTGGTGCAGGCTGTCCAGCCCCTGAGTCTCACCCCTAGAGGTTTCCTTTCTTGGTGGCTGATGTTTCCATAAGCAAATAGAAAACAGATTATAGCAAGGCCATAATTGACTAGATTTAGCCTGATGAAATAAAGCAAACCATACAGGTTGTGGCAGCTGCTGTGTACCCTTCTCATAGGGACCAAAAACAGAGGCTCTCACAGCTGCTCCAAATGTTGCCTTATTGCACAAGGATATTTTTAATTAACATCTGGACTCAGATCTTAGCTTCAAAAATACCTGTGGCAAACTAATTTAAGGACCTTTTTTATTTTTTTTCTTTTTTTTTCCCCCCGTTTCCCCCTTAGAAACATACTAGCTAAACTCTTCCATGCATCTGTGGTGTTCCGACCACCTCTCACAGTGAAACTGTGTGGTCCAGAGACCACTCCAGAGGATCCTGGGAAAGGACTGGAAGAGAAAAATGCAGAAAGGTTCTGCTTAAGGATGGATGCTGGACATCTGTGCTTGTTCTGCGTGCTGCCAGGGGTTAGGTCTGCATCTAAACTTGTCTCTTTTGCTGCTAAAATTCCTGGACCTCCTGGGAGTGTGCTGCAGGGACCTGCACACCTCCCCAAGCTCACTGTGCAGAAAAAACTTCTTCTCCGTGTTCCTCAGAGCATGTGCCCTGAGCAACCTGAATCATAGAATGGTTTGGATTGGAAGGGACCTTAAAGATCATCCAGTTCCAACCCCCCTGCCAGCAGCAGGGACACCTTCCACTAGACCAGGTTGCTCAAAGCCTCATCCAGCCTGGCCCTGAACACTTCCAGGGAGGGGGCATCTACAACTTCCTTGGGCAACCTGTTCCAAGTGTCTGACCACCCTCACAGTGAAGTTCTTCCTAATATCTCATCTAAACCTCCCCTCTTTCAGCTTAAACCCATTTCCCCTTGTTTTGTCATTATCCTGCAATTGCAAGACCTAGGCTGAGCTTTTCCATGCCTTTTGGGTAGCTCTGCTTTTCCAAAGTTCTCCTTCATGTTGAAAAGAAATGGAAATATATGGACAGTCTTTAAAGTTCATTCAAGTGCTGCTCATCCTTAGATTTCCTTTTCGACTGGTTGTGCATTCAACTTCCCTGTCTGTGCTTCAGCTCGCCGTTCCTCACATGCAAAATGCATTATTAAAATGCACTTAAGCAAAACACAGCAAATGGCTTCCCTTCTCCAATGGAGCAGAGCTGGCTGCCTCTGCTTGTACCAACGGCAGTTAGCTGCTGAAAGAAAAGAAATCATGAAGTATGAGGTTATTTAAGGCTCAGTCTGCCTTGGCGAAATGTGCTTAAGATGAAGATGTTGCTGATGAATAGAAAAAGAAAAGAGAGGAGTAGAAGGCCCTGGGCCAAGGGTACTTGGCAAGGTGGGAGTATTATTTGGTATTATTTGAAGAACTTTTTAGCCACTCACTAAATGGTGTCTGACACCTCATTTGAAAGTTTTGGGGTCGGGGAGGGCAGGACATAGTGACGTGAGACTGAGGGGGTCCTATGCCATGAATTTCTTGACTGAGACATCAAAGAGTTACAGGTAACCATTTTGCTGTATTCAATCGAAACATATAGGAAAGTACTAGTGAGGATTATTTAAATAAAATTAGGGCTGTTCTCTGGGTTTGCTGACAGTCTTGTTAACAAAAGAGGATGTTTTGGCAAAAACGTTGCTGTCCTAGGGGTCTGCCCCACCTTCAGCTGGCAATCCTAAGGAATTTCCTAATAGTGAAAACAAGGCTTCGGCAATCTCTGCGTGTGGCCTTGCACCCTGTAGGAAAGGTGAGCTTGCTTTCCTTTTTTTCCTTCCCCACCCGCCATCCTATAACTATAAAGAAACATCAGCTGTTCCATAATGGAAATGAATAACCCATATTCTACTTGTGTCTATGTCATGTTCTGTTAATACACGAATATTACATGTGCTGTATATCCCAGGGCAGCTCTCATGAGCTGATAAATGGTGATATATTTGTGTTTGCTCTCCTTTCCCATGGGGATGCTGCGGTGCTGGTGCAGATGCCCTAATCCTGTTGTGCTTTGGTCACAGCATCCAATATCTCATCTGCCCCAAGGGCACTTCTTGAGCCATACCATGAAGCTCATGCCTCTCTGCAGAGCATACAGAGCTGGCAGGTGCCATGCACTCTCTCCCTTCTCCAAAAAAAAGAAACAGAGAAGATAGACGGTTTTTCCTGTACTTGGAGTCTGTTTTAATTCCAGCTGAGAAATCGGGGCAAGGAATATACATCAACACTCTACAGACGCTTTCTAAATCACCACAATCAGGTTTAAATTCTTTTTATTCTTCACAGTAAACCTGTCCTAAAGTAGGTTAGTGGATCAGAGCAGATCTGCTCTATATTATTTATAGGTTGTTTCCTTTTGGTTCTTCTTACTGCTTGGCTGGATGTTGCTAAAGAGGACTCCATGTTCCAGCAGTCTTTCTCTTTGCTGCAGCTTTAAAACCTTCTATTTTTGTCTGTAGGAATCCCATCTCCCCAGCTCCCTTCTCTGCTAAAATCAGCACGCTGGCAATGCTGAAAGTCTTTCATTGCATGCTGTGCCAAGATCAGACTATGATGAAAAATGCTGCGCTGTTTCGTTAGCGGGTAAGCCCAGGTAGCACAGGCAGCACCAGCTCAGGTATTCTCCTGCCCTGCTCCCGGGGCCAGCATCCTTCAGGGGATGTTCTTGGGGAAAGCTGCTTTTCTGTACCACGAGGATGCTTTGGCCAGGATATCACTGCCTGAGCCTCCTTACCCCTTTGAGCCAGAGAACCCTTCAGGAGCATTCGCAGCAAAAGTAATCATCATCTCTGTCTGTGGGTACATTTGCATCCAGCAGGCTCCAGCGACCCGGCGCAGGGCTGCCCTCTCTGCAGCGCGAGGCAGGAGCCCTCATAATTTTCAAGGAGCCAAGGAGCTCTTATAATTTAAAACCACTGTCAGGTGAAGAGACTACGCAGCAGCCAAATGTGATAGGCAGGGTAGGGCTGCATAATTTATGAAACTGCATTCTTTTTTGATGAGATTTTGAGTCTAAAAGCTCTGGGAAGGGTGTGCTATTTTTTATTGCATCTCTGAACTCAAATTATGTCAGATTCTGTGGGCACAGTCTGTGCTTGTAAAGAGGGGGAAAAAAAAATTAAAAAAAGTGCAGGCTCAGATCATTCTGTGGCTGCGTGAGCACTCCTGGTCCAGCTCAATGCAAAGTAAAACAGCTCCTTGCAGATCTCTGCTGAGCGCTTGTGAGGATTAGTCCCTCCGTACCCAGAGGGAGCGCCGGCTTTAGCAGCGTGCCAGGGATTTTACGCGGCAGTTGGGCACTGGGTCTGCTCAGCTGCAGGACGTCTGGGTGGCAGGGGACGGTCTGTTCCCAGGTGCTTTCTGCGGTATCCAGAATTACAACATCCAACTGTGTGCTTTGAAATGAATTGGCTTGGCTTACCCTTGTGTTCGGTATCTCTCTGTCCCAGGCCTCTTTTTTGTGTGTTGCATGATCTGGCTGGACCTCGAGTCCAGCGCTGGTCTGTGAAAGCTGCTGGAAGCAGCAGCCAGGATCTTCCTCCCGGCGTTTCACAGCCCCGGCTTGTACAGCAGAGGGAAATGGTCATTGTCAGTTAATTCCCAGTTGCACTGTAACATCTGAAAGGATTGAAATTCGGGGTCACTGCTCTTCTCCTGCATGTTGAAGGTCATTGTGTGAAAGGTACATGGACAGTCATTGCTTCAAGTAAACATCAGCACATCAGCCCAACAAATTCTGGTTTTCACTGCAAAGTGCCTGATGTTCAGAGCGTTGTAAGTAGACTGCTTTGGGTACAAGGGTTGCCTTCTTGAGCAGTAAATTATTGCAGTACTGTTTGAGGTTGGAGAGGCTGATATCACCAGCTGTACTAATGTGTAACGATTTGGGAGACATACTGATATTTTCTGGAGATAAACTGCTAGAAATTGGGAGAATGTTATAAAACTGCAGCCCAAGTTCCTGGGTTTTTATCTCTGCGTGAGCGTTATCAGGAGTTTAAAATATCCATATGATAAAGCACTTCAGAGAGCAGTTGCAGTGATGATGTATCCTGAAAAGCATCTCCACATCCCTCCGGGACAGGGGAGCCCAGGAGAGCCGTGCCACTGAGATGGGAAACCACTTCTTTAGGTGAGATCAGTGTTGGAGCACGGGATGCTCTGGATACTGGGCCATCAAGAATCAAGATCTTTTATAATGTGTGTTTTTAGTGGTAATCTGGGAAAAAGGGAGAAAATTGGAAAGCTGTTTCTTAGTCCTGTAGGTGTCTTGGGGGAGTTTTGTCATACAAAGACTGTGTAAGATGGGAAATTGTTCCC
Organism: Antrostomus carolinensis; assembly: GCF_000700745.2. Classification (NCBI taxonomy): domain Eukaryota; kingdom Metazoa; phylum Chordata; class Aves; order Caprimulgiformes; family Caprimulgidae; genus Antrostomus; species Antrostomus carolinensis. The sequence continues at coordinate 88,029 of NW_010296121.1, forward strand.
ACAATTTTAGAGAAGGCACTTCTGTCCTTTTTATCATATAATACTGAATAAAGGGACAATTAATTTTACTGAACAGCAACAAAAGTAAAATCTGATTTAAGGAAAGGAAATACCATGAAATGTCATTCAGTTCTTGAATGTGGCACACTCAGAAATGGAATGAAAATATGTGTGGATGGTGAGAGCATCCAGGGATATAACAAGCAACATTGTTAGAGGGACTGCCAGAAGGGATGTCAAACCTTGGACCTCACTGGGACTGACCACACTCCCTCTCTCCCATGCCATAGCCCTTTTTCAGCTCTGTGGATGAGTTTCCTCCCTGTCTCAGGTCTAGCCTGCTGCCTTCCATCATTTCTAGTTTGCTTGAAATTCACCTGTCAGGGCCTGTAGCAGCCATGGTGTGGACATGGGCAGGTGGAGGAGCATCCCTGCCGCACAGCACTGGAACGCTTGGTAGCGCAGGTGCTGAGGTCCCCAAACGCAGCCTAATGGTCCTTCCCAATAGGGGGTGATGGTTTTTCTTGCCAGGCCAGGGCGTCTGCTGAGACCTGGCTGGGCTCTCTAACTCAGCACTGCAGTGAGCTATGCAAAGATGATTCAAGGCAGCAGCACCAAATATTCATCAGTGTTGCTGGAAACTTTCCAGTGGAAAGAAAATTATGCTGAGCTAACACCAGTCCTGGGCTTGAACGGGTGCTGTCACAAGCCCGTACAGGGTGGGACCCCATGGCACCATTTCTTCCTCGGTGTCTTGGCAGTGTGGGTTTGCTTTGTGCTGGGAGATGTCCTGGGGCTGCTCTTGCTCCGCTGGGTGCTCTTCAAATTCATCCTGTTAATGAGTGGCATCCCTAATCATCAAAATATTTTTCATAGGAGCTCTGGTGATTGCATGAGCAGTATCAGAAGTCATTAATTCTGAAATGTGGACTCTAGGGGACACTTATGGCAAGTTCAGCCAGCAAAAAACCTTTCCTTGTTAATTCTTCCTCTGTTAGGCAGGTGCTGGACTGACAGTCACCCATTTACAGCCCTCCTCAAAAAGCAGCTGGAGTGTCCCTCTCCTGCACCACCCCTCCAAAGCAGAAAGGGCAGAAGATGCCTTAAGTGCTGGCAAAGCTCTCATTTTCCCCCAAGATAAATATTTCTTCAAAACAATATGACAAGGTGGCTGTCACTTAGACTCCTTTAAACCAAAATAGTATCACCCAATGTGTTATGTGAGCTGTGATTTACGTATTTGTTTGTTGGGAGGCATCCCCTAAATCCTCTACATTTCTAATGTATTTTGGGGTTATTTGTGACTTCCAAGGTGGGGGTTCAAACCACCTGGTTACACTGAGCAACAGTTAGAGGATAAGGGCTTTCTAATCTGATGGCTTTTGGTTATCAAGCAGGGAGGCAATACCTAATACTCACTAAAAAGCCTAAACCTGGCCTATGAAAAGGAATGGGTTCTTTCTAAAGTGCTTCAGTGTGGAAACACGTCTAAATCAAATGACTGGGCGAGGGGTGGGTTTCTGCCATGGGGCTAGCAGCTTCCCTTGAACACTAACTGCGTGCAATGCCTGAGCTGAATACCCTTCAGAGCTGCTTAAGAGCTTCTCTTTTCCATTTTGGTGATATCTTTCTAAATTATACATTAAACTTATCAGGGTGAGTAATGCATCACAGCTTCCCTGTGTCAGACTTAATGTTACTTACTCAGCTGTAGCTTCATGTTTGCCTTTCCCTTCCGCTTATCCTCAGGCTGTGTGCTAGGATGGAACAGACCCTGGGTCCTCCTCACCTGAAGCTGTCTGCTCCAGGGATGCTCTGTAGGAAACCAGAATCCAGCTTCTGGTTCAAGCGCTGTAGGGAGGTGCATGTTGCCCCCCATACCAAGGCTGTGCAGTTCCATGAGAGCCGGACGGACCACGCTGTCATTTCTGTGAAAGGTCCCTGGAAAATTCTATATTCGATCAAACCCGTCCTGCTGGGCAGTGGGATGCGGGTGCTTTCCGTAGGTTGGTTTTGGGCTTGTGAGTAAATAAACCAAACCATCTAAAGAATTTGAGCCACTGCCCCACAAGGCGTGGCACATGAAGAACAGTCACAGCAGTTTATTAGCCCTGTAAGCGTTGATTTTAGGTAACGAGGGACTGATAAGATGGTGGTTGTAATTTTAGGTGCTACAGGAAAAACAAGTAATCTGCTACTTTTCCTCGCCAATATGTCTGAAGACAGATAGCATTTGGTAAGTGCAGCTTTAAAAATGAAACCCAAGCAGTTTTCTTCCTGTGGCTTTTCAGAACGTTGTGCAGCAAGGTGCAACTAGGAGGAAATGTCTCTCTCTGTTTTAAGTGCTATGTATCAATGCTGGTTTCTTTTGTGAAATAACTGGGCTTTGTTGCTGAAATTCTGTGCCCATTGTCCCCTTGTATAAATGGTTATCTCATCTTTAGGGGCTGGGGACAAGTGTGTTTCTAGAGCTGCTGCACCTTTATCTGAAATGTTGATGTTGCACAAGGATGACAGGGAGGAATTCCTGATTTGAGGTTTTTGTCCTCTGGCAAGCTCCTGTTGTGCTCCCTCTTACATCTCTTCTACTAGCTGTTAAATAATGGGCTCCCAGGAAGCCGGCTGGGGTTCCCTCTCTTTCCACACAGCCCCTCGGTAGCTCTGCCCGTGCTCCCCTGGTTCATCTGCCTGTTTCTTTGGCCACGTCAGGCACTTTAATATGCAGATAGTCTGCAGAGCTGGTGCTGTTTCCAACAGTCCTTTTATAATGTTCCACTTCACTTTATTCTGATGTATATATAAATAATAGGATGCCTTTAGTAGGTTGCAACTATACTCCTGAGTCATACTTCCACTGTTTTTCCTCTGCTTTTTTGGCAGAAATCAGTAGGCAGATGTGGGAATTGGCACTGCTCTTTTAATAAATGCAGTCACTCAAATGTCTTTAGCACCTCAGTGGTTTTTTTCTGAACAGCATTCAGCTCTTGCTATTTGTATCACCCTTTCACCTTATTATGTTTACATTTCTATAGCAAAACACTGTATGTTTTCAGCAAAATTAATCAGTATAATTATATGTGATTTCCAATGTCAGGTTCAGCTGAAACACTGATTTAGGGTGGTGATTAGCCCCATCAGAAGCAACGAGGATGGAGAGCTAATCTGTGCCTAAAACTGTTATTTTGAAAGATGCCATTTATACTCTATTCATAAATTGAGTATTTCCTCCGAACCCCCCCAACCAATTTGAATGGAAAATGTATTTGTGGTAGATGGTGGTGCACCTTGTTTGGTTTAGATGGTTGCTTTGCTGTTGTGTGCTGAGGCTGCCGTTACTCAGAAAGGGCTTGAGGTAGGTGTAGGTAGTTATTGACTGGACCTCTGGGGGTTATACCAAGTGAAATAATGAAAGTATTTAAATCTGCACGGTCTTTATCTTCTCTGATCCCTATTAAAAAAATAAAAATCCTATGAATATTGTTTATGAATAGTGCAGCAAGAGTCTTGAAATGTTCTTCCTCCCATGTAAATCCCTGCCTGTGGCTTGCTGTCTTGGTGCATCCCTTGGCATAGAATGGTCCTTGAACCTCTTCAGGGCTCATTACAAACGAGAACATGAAAGAACCATGGAAGTGTGGATTTAGTCTTCATTTCAACTGTGCAACCTTTCGGAATAAGGAGCATTTTAAGATTGCAAGCTCCAAGAGTGATTAATTTGCTATTTTAGTCCTTTAGAAAGTGCAATTATATAGAAAATAAGTTCCTGTGTCAAAAAAAAAAAAAAAAAAGGGTCAGATCAATTAAAACAATTTACTTTGTTGCTAATGATTTCAGACCATTGTAATTTATTGGTAAATAAGTGACTTCAAAAGCACATTCAATCAGTGGGTGCACAGAGGAAATGTTAACAAGTTCTTGGTTAAATTAAGTCTCAACTTTGGTAACAGGCTCTTGCTGCAAGCCATTAGGGTCAGCTCACTGCACAGCTTGAAGGACTCCAACAACTAAAGCTTCTGAGGGGTTTCCAGTGTTCAGAGAAATGCAGGTAACAAGGGAGCGGTCATGGGCTGGGCTCTCCAGCAGCCGGGGTGCTGGCCAAGGGCACCCTGGGGATCTGCCCCTGCTCCCTGCGCTGCTGTCGGGAGGGAGTGAAATGCAAATAGACTATTTAGTTTGGTTCAGTTACAAACAAAAACTCAGAGTTTTTTTTTCCATATGTGGACAAACAATATGAACAAGGGGAGGTGCATCCCTTTAGCAGCCGTGAAAAATGACTGGTGTTAGAGAACAGGCTGGGTCCGTGCTTTGATGTCCAGCAGAGGCAAGAAGTTAAACAGCAATTACTGAGCAGCTGTTCTATCAGCCGCAAATATATTCTGTGAAATCTTTTGAGTGGTCTTTCAAAATGGACCTTTTTTTTAATAGAACTTAACAGCATTAAAAAAAAAAAAAACCTAGGAGTCGGTGCTGGTTTTGTCAGGGTCTCACTTATCCTGTGGACAAGTCTGCTGCAGCTTCAATTTGCCTGCTTGGTAAAATAGGCTGTCACATGCCAGGGACAGCCAGATCTGTCAAGCTCCACACAGTTTTCCTTTATTAGTTCTATTGGTTTTATTGCCTTTCTTATGCTCTGAGGGATGATGGTTGTTTAGTGACAAGAACCTGGAAAATCATTCAAGTTGACAATGCTTTTTAGATTTCATTTTTTCCTTGTGTCTCTATCTATAAAAAAGAATGACTTGACGACACGGTGAACTTAGCAGGGAGCTTGTGGTGTTCCTGAGTACTTGCCTTCAAGTCCTGGGGTTTGCCTTTGTTGTCATCCCCACATCACCAAACTACAATGGTGTACAGAATTTTACCTGTCATACTAGAAACTCTGGTTGGTGCCTCGTAGCTTTTTGCATGGCAGGGATGTACCTGGGTTTTTTAGCAAACAGTGACAATGTGACTTTAATTTCCTTCGGTGTGGTGGTTGTTCTGGTCATTTCCAAACTGTGTGTGGAAGTCGGGAGAAGGGAAGGTTTTTGTGAGGGTTTCTGGGTTCTTGCAATACTGAGACAGCTGAAACATTTCTGACATAACACCGAAACATCAGGAAACCTGGAGAAGACACAGTTCAAGCTAGCTGTGATGGGGGATCTCCTCTGGCTGAGCCCAGGTTGTCATCATTAAATCTTCTCTGCCTGAAGAGGGATGCTGGATTCTCCGAGTGCTCTCCCAGTGCAGAGCCAAAGGGAGACTCTGCAGGGAATCCATGTGTTCCCCCACACTGGTTTGCTGCTTGTCGTCTCATTCCGTATTCCTTCACAGGCTTCTTCAGTGCTCCCTGACGTGGCAGACAGTGCGTATCGCGCGGAACATTTGCCCTTCAGGCTGGCAGAGCAGGACGCCATCTCCCTCGTGCTTTAGTATCGCAGCGTATTCCATAGCCCTGGGGACAGGCAGTGCTGCTTCTCCGGTCCCAGAGGTTAGGGATAATGTGATCAGCTTTTGCATATGTGATGAGAACAGAATCCCATTGCTTTTCTGCTGTTGTGTGTCCACTGCTGTGAGCGCATGGCAGAGGCAGAAGGATGGCAGTGCCAGCAGAACCACCTCAAAGGGACAGTGGGTACCGGCAGGGCTGGCACCGTGAGAGCAACTCGCTGGCGAGGTGAGAGCAGCTGCTCCCGTGCAGGACATTTGCTGCTTCAGACGTGTGTTTTTCCAAGGACAAGGAGGCAATGATGTGGGGAATCCCGGTGACTCGAATTTCTGCTGTTGCTGACGCTTGTGCTGGTCCTGGTGCTCTGCAGCTGTGGCAGGGGGCAAGCTGGCACCGTGAGAGCAACTCGCTGGCGAGGTGAGAGCAGCTGCTCCCGTGCAGGACATTTGCTGCTTCAGACGTGTGTTTTTCCAAGGACAAGGAGGCAATGATGTGGGGAATCCCGGTGACTCGAATTTCTGCTGTTGCTGACGCTTGTGCTGGTCCTGGTGCTCTGCAGCTGTGGCAGGGGGCAATAGAAACACTCCTGACGAATGAGAGAGAGCAGCCACACCTCCTGTGTCTCTACCAAGATGAAAATCTTTCATGTTGAGCTGTTTGTGAGGAGGTAGGACTGCAGTCACCCCAAATCGCGCTGTCGCTGAGTCAGCACCAAGTCTCTATTCTGGCAGTATTAACAAGCAATGGGCTGTGGCTGGATGAGTGAAGACACTCGTACCTAGCAACAAATAGGAGGCATCTGGCAGGGTTTCTGACTCAAAAAAAGCAGTCTTTGGCAAAAGAAAAAATGTTTTCCAGGCATAAAACCTATGCAGGGTACGTACAAATGCTAAAATGCTAAATATCGGCGTTTTCTGGCAAAGCGTAGCACTGTGTGTTTGCTCAAGGTGGATCACTCTGTGAAGATAACTTAGCAAAAAGCCTTTTGATTAACTCGGTCCCTTAATGTAAGCGATATACTTGTACCTTTAAACTGGAGTGTAGTGGAGTTGAACTGGCACAAGGGGACTAGAATTTGTCCCAATGAAAGGAAACGGGAGATGGAGCAACAGAGGAAAAGATGCGCTCTACCATGAGCGTCCAGTGACAGCCAGGAGAGGAGGCGTAGAAGAACATCAGTATTCCTCTCAAAAATAATCTTATCTGCAGTAATGTGTGACACACTTAACAGACAATCAGATCAATTTTCCTGCTTTTATCTTTTCTTGAGGCACCGTGTGGTGAAAAGTGACCTGTGTACATGGTTGATAAATAGCCAGAAACTTGCTGTAGCCGCTCTCACCTGATGATCTCAAGCAATTGCTGTTCGTTCCTCGGAGTTACCTATTTCTTAGATGCTACTTTAGATGCATCGATGCTTAAGCTCCCTATGCATCTTTAATTTGGGCTCTTGCACCTCTGTAAGACCTCGTGTCCAATGCAAAGTAAAGTTGGACTCCAAAATATGTATCACAGGAGGAGAGCATTGGGTTCACTGGCACTGGGCGTTACTCTTGTCTGGAAAGGTTGTCCAGGCACAACAAAACCTTCAGTGAATAACCCATGTGCTGTGCAGTGGTGTCATAAGGGTTATGCCATAGGAACAGAAATGTTGCAAGACTATCAAAGCCAACATTATGAAAGCGTTTTGAATGTTATTGATGTTCTTCCTCTGGGAATTGTATTACCAGTCACTGATATCAAAAGTAACAAATTTAAAGAATCTATAAATGACAAAGCCCTTGGAGCAAGAGCAAAGAGTAAAAATAAAAAGGGCTTGTTGGCTTACCATGTACCATATAGGCTGTGTGGAACATTAAATAGCATTTATCTCCTATTCCTCTGGGCAGGCATCAAAGTCATGCTTGTATCCTTTCCAGGCACCTGGAGCCCCATGTTTCTGCACTTGCTGCGCTTATGCAGATGTATGGGAAGGGGCGAGGGCTGGTGTGCACCGTGTCCTGGTCGGGGAAGGAGTGACATGTGCTGCGAGGGGCCACACGTCCCCGTTGAGCTTGTCAGAGCCATTCACCCAACTCAGATGCCAGCCAAAACCAATAGATAGTCACATCGTAGCAGAGCACAGCTGTACGGGGAGTTTGTTGTGCCAAACAAGAGGTGGTGGAGAGTCCCACGTCCTCCCGGCTGCGCGTGGCTGCTGCCTGTGGGCAGCCACAGCAGGACCGGGCAGAGCTGGCTGCTCGGCATGGCTCCGGCCCCCGGCACGCTGTGGGAGCTGCCATCAACTTCCAACACTGAGAGAGCTCCTCTTCTGCTCCACGTGTGTGCAGGTGGGTTGTGCGGGGCTGGGAGTCTGGAACACCCTGTGAAATGCTGAGCTGCTGCTCTTGTCCACCTCACACGCGTGCAAACCCTTGGACACATCCTCAGCCCTGTGTCCTCAGATCCTATACGCTGATGTTCACATGCTGCTGCTGTGGGGATTATACACAATTTTTGAGGGGCAGTCAGCTTCCAAATAACTTTAACATATTTGCATACATTAAAAAAAAAATAGCTTAGAGTTTGGTGAAGCTTTAGGAGCAGTCCTGAGGGACAGCATGTCTCTGGAGGGAAAGTTAACGTGAGCTCTGGTTATGTTCTCCTGGGGTTTTCTCATTTGTATTTGGAAATGTCACCTTCCTATTACTTGGTCCGCCTACAACAATACCAATTAAAAAAATAAAAACCAAGGTATCTCCAGGAACACATTGAACTGTTCTCAAGTCACAGAAATGCATTAATATTTAAAAGTTAATAATCTTATTGAGGCAAACTAGGCCATCAGCAGATGAGAGAAAAAACTTTCACCATCTGCATCCAAACCAGAATTTGAAGCAGTGCATTCTGTTGATATAAACTTTGAAAGCACTTGGTGAATGTCAGCAGAGCTTTGAAATTAAAATTACTTCTTATTTCAGACCAGCTATTGTTGCATCTCTGGCTTGGATGAGCTGGGAAAGGATAGAAGCCACTTGGGGCACAGTTTATAATGCTGGCATTTCTGGAAGGGGATGGGGATGGAAGTGTTTTGAGCTTAGCTCTGTCTGAGGCCGTTTGAAATGCAATGACAGAATTCCCATGTAAAGGTTGTGATAAAAACAGAAAGAGGGAGAGGAGATTCTGTACTTCAGAATGAAGAACATAAAAAGTCCTCACAAATGTCAGCTGAGGGATCTCTGGCTCACACTTGTTGAGGAAAAATAGTCCAAAGGCAGTAGCAATTCTCTTACAGGGTAACAGTCTGCGAAGATGCTGACGCCGTTACATCAGTATTCAGTGTTTGTGTTTGTATGTGCTGATTTGAGGCAGCTTTGTTCGTGTTTGCATGGACGGCGCGATGTGGTTTTGAACTATTAATGCAACTGCAGGGCAGGACTCTGCTCTGTGTCTGCAACTTTGGCCTTGAAGTTCCTTGCTGACACTGCGTGCTAGCGAGCATTTGCTTTGTTTTACCCTAGAAAGAGCTGTGTTTTGCTATTAAATTAAGTAATCCCAGTACATAACTTTGGCTGTATTGGTTAGTATATTCTCTGAGATGTTCTGAAAGCGAAAAGCACAATTCAAGCGTAGGACACTTTGAAACATAAGATGGCTTTGATTGTTTCCTCTCCACCACTTTCTGTGCAGAAGAAATTACATTAGTCTGGACATGGTTGCCATATGCAGGTTTAATATAAGAAAACACAGAGGCATTGTTTAAGTGTCAGTCTTCAAAGGTGGAGAGTTGGAGTAGCAGTATATGCACAGTACAGTTAGAAATGTATATGTCTGTAATGAGCCTCGTTTGTCAGGAAGAGCACCTCGTATGAATTCAAACCCAAAGAAGCATTTGCTTTGCCCTCAGAGTTACTGTTTGAAGAACCTCAAGGCTTTTGCAGAATTTGTTAAACCTGGGACAACCAGAGAGAGCAAGTGACAGAAAAGAGGAGATGCTTTGATTATTTCCATGGCAAATTTATCCCCTTTAAAAGGTAATCGACACTGGGTGCAGCAGCTGTGTTAAAGGGATCTGTTGCCATTATGATGTGGTTTTCATGAAGAGGGTGTGTGTTAAGAAGGAATATCTCTAAGCAAGCTGAAGTAGGGCAAGTTACTATCTGTAGGTTTTCTCTGCATGCTTTTATCATGGTTATGTTTTTATACATGAGCAATGGCATAGCTTTAGAAGGTCATTAAACTCAAACAGGCACCTCTTGTGACCGACTGTCCAACAGATATTGGAGCCTCTGGCTGGGCTTTTGAGAATCCAGATGTACAGTCATAAAGGATTGAGTGGAAAACGGTAAAAGCTGCAGTTTTGAAAGTGTCAAGAGCAGCTTTTCCTCTTCAGTTCCTCAGCCTCACTCTGTGGTTTGCAGCCCAGAGCTTGCTGCCATTCTCCAGGAGAGCCCTTCGCAGACTCTGCGGCCTGGAGCTGGGCGATGCCGTGGTGGCAGGTGCTGCAGCGGAGAGGAATGTGCTGCTGCTCCGTGACCCCATGCAGGGTATTGCCAACCCCATGAGTGTTTGGGTGCCAAAGACGTGGGTCTCCTCAGCCCTTCCCAGGCAAACGCTCTCATGGGCTGCAGTGGGTTCGTTGCTCCAGAACAATAAGCAGGATGGGAGATCTCCCTGCTGTGTTTCTGTCCCTGAGCACCAGGACACGGGATTTCTGCGTCAGCACCAGTGGCTCCGCTGGGTGTTCCTAGATAAACAGAAGCAGTCCCAGCTCGTGGCAGAATTATCTTGTCCCTGTCAGCTGCCTGTGTAAGTTAAAGCTTCCAGCTGGGAGCAGTGACACAGATTAAAAGACATTTCCATTGTCCAGAAGAATAATACCTGTGTGAGAAGAACTGCCTTTTGTTTTATTTTGCTGCACGCTTCTAGCTGTGCAGTATTGTCCTTCTGTTACAGCTTTTACTTGTACAAGAGGCATTGCTATGAAAGATAATCAGCAACTCGGAAATCAATTTCTTTTGGAAGCTTGGAGGCCAGAAATTACAGCGCTGTATTTTTCTGTGTCTTTCAAAGTGCATATTAAATAAACATGATCCCCAGGAGTATTCAGAGGCAGCTCATGGTATATAAAATACCTTCAAATATATCACATTTGATGACATATTAGTAAGTATTTGGTATTTGTTCTATGTTAAGACTCTTACTTTGCTGCTTGCTCTGTGTGAATGATGCCTGCTGATGACGAGGCTGACCTATGTGCAGTTGGTAACCCCCACGGGATTGCTGCCAGGCTCACCTACAAAGAACAGCTTCTTCAGAGATGTCCTGACCTTCCCTGGACAGAACTCTGCTTGTTTCTGGGATTGTCCTGGGGCAATTCAAATCAAACCAACCCGTATTGCTGAATCCTGAACACCACTCTGGACCTTTCTTTTAAGGGGGAGGAAAGACTTCAGGTCTCTTTCTGCTCCCTTACTGCCTCTCTCAAGATTGTCTGTCAAGATCTTCTGCGTTTGGCTTTGCTGGAGATGTGCCACAGGCGATGCTTCTGCAAGGCTCAAGGAGAAGGTGCTCAGGACAGGACTCTTGCTCCAGTTTGGGTTCAGGTGTTGCTGCCAGCACGTGGAGGACAAATTGGCATTTCAGCCAAGGATACTCTTGGCAGGCTGGCTGCTGGGACCTGAGAGCAATGCTCCTGGGGAGGAATGGGAATTTACCCATGTCGTTGGTGTCGTAGGGATGGGACAGGCACACTTTGTTATTGGGAGAAACGTGTAAGTTATCAAGGGATGCCAAGAGCAGCCAGAGGAAGAAGAAAAATAAAGAAGGATTAAAAAAGAAAAACAAAACAAAAGGAAAACCTGTGTTTTTCTAATGCAAACCCTGCCCTGTGGTGGCTCTGTACTCCCTAGTCATTCTTTTGAGACACGAAATGTAGAACACAGTGCAATTACTTTCCTGATTACACTTTATCTTCCCTTACCAAGGTATTGAAGAGGAACTGGGGAGCACATTATAAAGCATACAACCCTATTAAATCTTGATTCCCTTTAAAACAATTGCAGGAAATCTCACTCTCATAATTACATAAGAGTTGAAATAATTCTTTAGCTTTCCAAGCCCTTCATAATTTGTTGTTCCCTTGTTTGCGGTACGTGGAGCTCTATTGGCCTGTCGGCAGTCTCTTGTCACAAAAATTAGTGATTTTAAACAAAAAAAATTCAGAAGACTTTTGGCTTAAAAACTGTGAAAATGGCTCTGTTCTGGAGTCGTGGGCTGACTGACCGTTGGAGACACCCGTGGTGCCCGTAGGGTGTAAATCCTGTGACTCCAGGCATGGCCAGGATGCAGTGACAGTGGAGATGCAGGGAACAGCCACCACCCAGAGGGGACCTGCTGCTCCTGTGCCCGGGCAAGGACAATGACATTTAGCAACTGGTCCTGAGCTGAAGCTTATCAGGATGCAGATTTAACCAGGTTTAAAAGCATATATGCACTGATGTCTCTCTCTGCATGACTGACCCCAGGCATCCTCTCCTCCTGAGGAAGCTTTTGAAGGGACATAAGTTCCAGCAGCTCTTTCATGCAGCTGGAGGCATAGGCTGTGAGGCTCATTCAAAGAGCTGCACAGGCTAAAGTGGATTTCCCAGCAAAATGGGTCCAGCTCTGCAGCACAAGTTCTGCTTTTGCATCCACCTCTGGGTCCTCCTTTCTTCCAGGTGCTTCAACTCTCTGGTGCAGGGGCTGTGCTGTGTGTCTGTTAACGGTCTCATTCTCCCTAATGAAACATGCCTGGCTCAAGATCACTTAGGGCAATGTTTTGGGCATTTAAAGTCAGTGTTAGATTTGGTTTTGTTTTTACTGTTAGTGTGAAAGATTAATATATTCTAACTCATCAGCCACCAGGTTGCTTTCTGTAGCATGACCTCAATTAGAAATTAGTTCAAGGATAAAGAAATTGCTGGGATTCAAACCAGTCATCTTGTCCAAAGCTAGCATTTAGTGTCTGGAAAGGAAAACATACCATTACTTCTGTGTCTGTGTTGTGTATTTGCGCCTTGTACTTCAGGTATCTCAGGCTCCTCTCAAACCATTAAAAATCCAGAGGAAATCCTCCAGGTAGACACTGCTATAAATAGCAGAAGAGTCTGTCATCTGCACCTCCTTGTGTCTGGGAACGGTTTCATTGCTTGGTTTGGTTTTAGATAATATATATATATAATACAGAGACTCTCCCAGTACCTGTTTCCAAGTTACCTGTGGGTACTGAAGCATCACATAGTGGCAGCCTCTCAAAACCACAGAAACCTTTTTGTATTATCTTTTTCTAGGTGATAATCTGTTAGGTACTAATCTAATCACCCCACAGATTCCTTTTCAGCCTTTTGGATGGCTTGAGGAATACAAAGTAAACCTGACAAATGAATAGCTGTCAGAAAAGAAAAAACCTTTTATAATTTTGAGGGTGGGAGGGAGGGAGGGAAGGGGGCAAAGGAGCCAAACAAAGGTCCCTCTGCCACACTCCTCTGCTCCTTCTGCCCTTTTGCTTCATGGTTTAGCCATCAGGGACAGAAAAGGCTAGTTTCACCTTCCACTTTTGATAATGCACAGTACTTTGCAAGTTGAACATAACAGAAATTACGCCGGTATCCAGTGAAAGCCAGGGTGACAGGCCCTACAGTAGAGCAGAGCTCATGATATTGCTCCTGGGGACCAGGGCTCTATTTGGGGGTAATTTCGTTGCAGGGTGACTGGGATTAAATTCACCAATGCTCGTCATCCCTGAGGATGTTTTATATCCTTTCCTCTTTCCAGCGGGGAGTACAAACGCAAAACTTTGAGCTCAGAGGTATTTTTCCCAAATAAAATATCTTCAGCTGTGGTCATCAGTGATTTGGAAGCCCCTGCTAGTGAAATTAGCCTTGAGCTGATTGCTGAGCAGCTGAAAGCTGGCCAGAAATGGCTTTTGCTTTTTGCTTTTTATTTATTTAAAAAAAAAAAAAAAACAAAAAACAAAACAAACAAAAACTCATGTACCCATGCGTGGGGATGGGGACAGCAAAAAGGGAGAGATTTTTGTGGTTATCCTACCCTGCCTGAGAGGGGGACTTCCCCTTGCATGGGAGACTGACTTTGGATAGTAAAGCAAGCAGAAGGTGGTTGCTGAAATGAGAGGAAGGTTTCCCTCGCAGCCCTGCCAGCTCGGGAGCGCCAGTGGTACCTGTCACTTCTTCGTCCGAGCCCTTCACAGCCTGCCCCTGCTTTTCTTTGCATTTCTGCCCTCCCTGCCTGCCAGAATTGGGGAGCTGGAGCAGCCCAACTTGTTTCAGCTTTGAGTTTCTGCTAATGTGAAGAATATAACCATGGAGTGGGCTGATGGAAAAAACAATAGCTGGTTTACTTGGTTAATTTAAGTAGCACATAGTGGGTAGCACAGAGAGGCTGCGTCGCTGCTCCAGCAGTCATGCTGGGAGGGAGGTCTGCAGCGCCGTTACCTGCTATTATTACTTTCTGGATAACTTTCAGTATCACATAGGTTTGGTTTTTTTTCTCCTTCATTTTTCATGAGAACTGGCACTAGATTAATGGTTAAACCATGGAGGAAACGTAACGCCATGCCAGTCTGATTTATTGACCACTTAGTGCTGATGAAGCTGCAAACAAGAGTCAGACAGATGTTGCAGCTGCATTTTTCTTTATCAAAACTAATAGCTTTTTGTGGTTTTTTAGCCACTTCTTATGCCACTTTCTGCTTGCCCTACAGCACCAGGTCCTCCCTGTAGGACCTCCCTGCTGCCCAGGGAAGGCTTCTGCCATGCCATGTCCGCTGTCCTGGCGTGTTTCCCGTGGAAGTTACATTTGTAATTTTTCTTTCAGTCTTCCACATTTCTCTTCTTCTTGCTGGTAGATCTCCACAAAGAAATAGTAATTCTCTGCTGATTTTGAATTTTTCAAAACATATGTGTTCTCTTAATTAGTGTCAAAACATTTCAGTTTACTAGCTAGATTGGCATTCATGAGACTTGGCAATCTGAGGTCAACTTTTAGATGTAGATGTAAGGAATGAACCTGTTGGGTTTGTATTCATTTTATATGCTTTTATATATAAAAAGTATAAATTCCAGTGCCAGCCCACGGCTGAGGTCCACTTGCTTCTGCTGCAGTGAAGCCAGGAAGCCTTATTGTCCTGCTTGCCTGGTGACAAACAGACACTATCAGGCTGTGAAAAATACAGTTTCTCTGAAATGAAGGAAGAAGCATCTGCAGAAGTGCCAAGTCACCAGACACCACAGCAGCAGTGTGTCCTTGCTCTCTTCTTTGAAACTTCTCTGAGAGCAAAAGATGCCTTTACATGAAATCTCTGAAGCATATTACTTTTTATGACTTCATCATCTAAATCACTAATTACATTATATTAGCTATTTGGGTGTATAGGTAATAATTTTTATTATCTGAATCTTTTCTGAATTCTGCATCAGGACTGTAACGTTTCAGAGTTCCCCCTCATCACCTCCCTGGTCCTGAGCAATCCCATCCGCTTGGCTTCAAGATGGATCAGCTGGCCCGTTAATTCCCTGGAGCCCCAGCTGTCACCTCCATCACCTTTAAAGGGTAAAACGGGAAGGCTTGAAAGGAAAACTGCTTCATTTTGGGTGGTGACCTGAGGATGTGCACTGCGGTGTGGAAGGGGGAAGAATCCTGCAGCAGCTTGGAGAGGATACAGTTTTTTAATGTGTCCTTCTCTGTCTGGCTGTCACCTAGGACAGATGTGCCGTGTGAAACGGAAGGTTTTGAATGCGTAAAAATTGAACGTTAAAGGTTCAATTGTTTCTCTCCAGGAGAACCTTGGGAATAGAATAGCCGACGGTTTTCTTTGCTTTGACACTTTCCAAAACTGTTCTGAAATGAGTTGTTAGCAGTTCCTTACTAGGATTCCTTGCCTCTTTCCTGTGCAACGCACGGTTTTTTAACACAGGCTGCAAGAATGTGATACTGCAATCTAGCAGAATCGTCACTGAAAATTCCCCGCTTGCAGTTTTCATCAATAGAGGGGAAGAAACGTAAGTGCCTGCTTGCGTGTCTTCCTAAATTCAAAGAGA
Source organism: Antrostomus carolinensis (assembly GCF_000700745.2). Taxonomy (NCBI): domain Eukaryota; kingdom Metazoa; phylum Chordata; class Aves; order Caprimulgiformes; family Caprimulgidae; genus Antrostomus; species Antrostomus carolinensis. The sequence goes on from NW_010296121.1 coordinate 103,536, forward strand.
ACTTCTCCTCCAGACAGAGGGGTGCATCTGGAGCCCTGCTGGGTACCAGCGTGAGAGGGGATGCAGACGGAGGGAGGGCACACTCTGTAGAGCTGCCATACACTGTCCCTGCATGAAGGGGTAGCCTTTCATCTGCCAGCACCACCTTGACAAGCCTCAAGGAGCTGGGAGACATGATCAACTGCCCCATCTTGGGGATGTGCCAGAAGCTCCCCGCACGCAGGGTGCAAGGGGTGTGTGGTCATCCCCGCACCCAGCAGTGCTGAGCACTGCCCTGCTTCTGCCCCTGCCCTGGGATGGCTCCAGTCACGCTGCCCTTACTGTGCCTGGCCTCAGTGTATGATTTTCCCATCAGACATTACCTTCTGCTGGTCTTTCCTTGGTGTGGGCATCCACATACTGCTCCAGCTCTCTGCAGGCTTCAGAAGCAACTGCTCCCATTAGTGCAACCTTTGCAAACGAACTATGGCTTGTGTTCCCTCTCCCGCTCAGAACGGGGCTCTAACAGCATTAATGAAACATTAGAGTTTTAATTACACCATTATCCTATTTATTTTTATAAATAATTCCAAAGCAGTCATTAAAGTTTGTGAACTTAGAAGTAAATTACTTAAGGGAAAGAAATCAGCTTCTCAATCTTGTTATTATCTATTGTACAATCTCCCTGGGATGCTGTTGGGAAACTAGCAGAGTTGTTTCTGTTGCTGTTGTTAAGATGATTCATTTACTCGCAGGGTGGTAACACGCTGCTCAGCTCCCTACTTGCAACGCCTGTGTCAGTGGGACGGTGCTGCAGTGCGTCAAAGCCGCGGTGCAGCCCCTGTGAGAAGGTGCACAGGGAGAGAGGGGAGCGTTAAACAGCCCCTTGCAGTTGTTCTGCAGCAGTTCTGCAAAGGACACGGGCTCTTCCAGTCCCGACCTTCTGCAGCTTCACTGTTTTCCTCGTAAAGCTGCCAGATCTGCAAAAGACAAGAAATTTTGGGCTTGTCTGAAAAGAGCCTGTCCTTGGGGCACTCTGTAATGCTGTTTGGGAGCCTGCTTTGTTCTTCCCTCCCTGTTTCTGCCACTGTGCAGAAAGTGTGTCTGTTACTGATGTTCTCAGGTGAATTTCTGTTTATTCTAAATAGCCTGATGTGGACTCGAACTGATGAAAGCCTTGGATCAAACAGACTTTGAGTCTTTTAAACCAAAGCAAATTACCTGATGTTTGTTGCGATCGGTGTTTGCAGGACTCTTGCAATTGTTCAGTGTTGTACGGGTTGAAAAAAGATTTACCCTGAGTACACAAGGGAAGCGTGAGAGTTGGGAGCAAAGGGAGCTCAAATGGGCTGGGGGGGTGAGCTGAGTGCTTTTGCCACCTCGTCTGAAGAACAGCTCTGATCTCGGGGAAATCTGGTCCATACTGGCATCTAATTATGATGCTTTCTGTCATAGTTTTAATTAGGAAGGTAAATGCAGGGGGCCCTGAGCGAGGGGAGAGCCCCAGTGGTGTAACTTTTGCTCTGCTGTCCCCACAGAACCCAGACATAGTGTTGGTGCACTACTTGAACGTCCCGGCCATCGAGGACTGCGGGAAACCATGTGGCCCCATCTTGTGCTCAATAAACACAGACAAGAAGGAATGGGCAAAGTGGACAAAAGAGGAACTCATCGGACAGCTCAAACCAATGTGTGAGTATCTGGAGGCTTTTTTGCTTTTTGAAGGGTCGATTTAGAGTATGATGTCTCTCGCTGCCACCAGCCTTCCCTGTGAAGGAGTCATTTGTCACCATCAAACTCAACTTGCATCTGCACATACTTTCTTTCTTCCCAATATTCAACACTTCTGGGATGCACAGTATGAGAGCTACCCAGACTGTCCCCAAAAGGGTTGTATCCAAAAAAGGTCACCTCTGTGTACTGGAAAAAAAAAAATGTACCTATGGTCTTGCATTTTCAAGCACCATATGTAGGTACCTGCTCAGCTGCAAAGAGCCTTTGCAGTATTGGCAGGTGGGTTTCCCACAAGGTCACTCCGTGTTTGTGTAGTTCAGTGTCAGATCAGAATGAGTTGCTATTGTTTACAGATGGACTCTGGAGCTGGGTGTTTCAGGGTGGGTGTCGTTTACTACTGTTCTAAACTTGCCAGCCTAAAGAGAAGGCTGCTTAGATTGCAGAGTGGTTGGGAAGTTTGCTCTGCAAACAGGCAGCTCTGTGGAGTTCTCTGCATCTGCCCTGGAGTGTATTTTCTTTCACATCACAGTTATATTGTGTGTCTTCCTCTGGAGAATACGTCCCAATGTGCCCACAAACAGCTTCTTGGAGCAAAAGAAAGTTTAGGCATAACATGGGTCTGTAAGCAAGAGAAAATTAACTGCAGGAGCCACAATACCAAATCCAGGTGCTTCCCTCTGTATCAACAAATACCAGGTCTGCTTTTGTCCCTCTCCCCTGCCCCCAGCTGGGTGTTGGTGTCGTGCCCTTGTTTCTGTAATTAGAGGTCACAGCCATGAAGTCCCTTCTGGTGTGTCTCAGCCATCAGTGACAGATCAGTCTTGCACTGACTGCAGCATTAGTAATCTGAGTTTGCACTGCTCCTTTGTTGCATCCCAAGCTCTGCAGGCCCATGCATTCCTTTTCCACACAGAGTTGGAGGGTAGAAGACAAGCAGAAGAGAAGAGACAAGATGACACATTTGCCAAACAGAATATTGCCCTTGGGACTGATAACCTTAGACAGAAATCCAAGATGCTGAAGGTGTAGCTGAGGCTGGACAAAGTCCCTTACTGTTAAACAGCAGAGGAAGTGGCAGCCTGTTAAAAAAATCTGCAGTGCATCAAGAAAATTATGTGAAAACTACAACACACTTGCCGTAAATTTAATAACACTTGGCTCTTCTATGTCTCAGGAGGGAAGAGTGAAATTCTGCACAATTATTCAGAGTATATATGCATGCGCACGTCTCTGTTTATGGGTGCATATCCTGGGAAACACATCTTTAGAAATGTAGCTAAAATAAAAGCTTTAGATTCTGATCAGAACTAGAAAACAAAGAAGGCATGGATAACTGTGTTCGGGGAGCACAGAGGGGCACTACTCGCCAAGAAGCCATCAGATTCGGTTCCAGTATTGGGTGTGCCATGAAATTCTGGAGCCAAGCACATTAGTTTCATCACATTTTTGCATTAATCACATTCTTTCACAGACTTCACAGTTTGATTGCCTGATGTTTCCATATTTCTCTGCCCTAAAGCAGATTTGTCAGTGACTTAATCAAAGCGTTGCACGTGGTGTCACTGGTGAAGTGACAGTCTCACCTTTTTACCTGTTCCCTGTTGCAGTTCTAGTTTTAGTGCTCTGGACTTGGAAGCTGTTTGAGGTTTGGTTTTTTTTTGGTTTTTTTTGTTTTTTTATTCTTCTGTTTCCTTGGTTGCCATTTTTCATAAGGATTTCACATTTAAGACAAGTTAGTGACGATGCAGCCAGGATGCACATGGAGGTCCGAGGCCGAATGCTGTACCTGCAGGGAGGTTTTTGCATCCTGTTTCAGACCCTTGGTGTCATTTAGAATTAGGAGGAGAAGCTGATATTAGTTCTGCCTTTGGGGAAAATGCCTCCTCCTGGTCAGAGGCTGGTGACAGCGTCCAATTCTCAACTCGCTGAGAACAAGTGCTGTTTGTTCCAGTCCTACTCAGCCTGGACTGAAGTCAGGTATTAAAGCTTTTGACCTCTGTCAGGTATTAAAGCTTTTATGTCAGAATCCAGGATAGCAGAGAGTCAGTGGTGTGGCAGCCAAAGGCTGGAAGCATGTTCTCTTGGCCGTGTGTGCCTGGAGAACTGAAAGTGATGTGGCAGATGGCTGGCAGGGAGAGAGGCATCGCTCTGAGAGTCCGAGCCAGACAAATACATCAAACTGTTTTTCCTGAAACGCAGAGAGACCCTAACTGGGATGAGCATGGAGTTTGCTCACATTTCTGGCATCCAAAATTCACTCGGCTCCCTCTTCCTTCCCTGAGGCATCATCCCAAAGTCAGTCCAGGCTTCAGCAAGTGT
>NW_010296121.1:107598-109542 GCF_000700745.2 Antrostomus carolinensis
GTGCCAGACTGCATCACCTCTGTGAGCAGGGCAGTGATCTGAGGTCTGGGGTGCTGAGAGGTGGCTCCTCCTGTCCAGGTCTTGAAGAAGACTTCTGCAAACCCAGAGCCTCTTGGCTGTCTTCAGAGGTGGTTTTTCTTAATTCTGTAATTATACTTGTACTGGTGGTTATGGATGAAAAAATCCCTTTTCAGGGTGGCCATACAGCTCTGAGAGCTTTATGGAAACACCATTAACTTATTCTAACATAGCTGGTCTGTAAACTAATTAAGAGACTGAAATTAACCCATCTGAATGTCCATGAAAGGTAAATACTCAACGCAGATGATCTGAGAATTTTGGGGTTTTTTCAATATCTCCAGCTGAGTTGAGGCTGTGAATAATTAATCACCCTGACTTCAGTTTTCATGGCTTTGGGTTTTTGGTTGAGTTCTGATATATTTGTCACCTGCCTTCGTGCTCCTGATTGTACTCTCTGGACTATCTCTGTTGGCTTGTCAGACCTCAGTTTGGCAGTCCTTGGGACTGAAGCAGACAAGCTGGAAGGGCTGGATGCACTATGCATGACCTCCAGCAGGATGATTCCTCACTTCTTCCAGGCAAGGAGATGGGTTGCCTTGTCTTAGAGGTGTAAGTGTGGTCAGGGAGCGCGGGGAGGGCTGTAAAGCCTCCATTGAAACATCCTGCTGCTGATGGCAGACCTGTGATGATCTGACAGCAACATCCTAACTGGTTGTCTGAATCAAAAGGGTCACTGTGTGTTTTGCTTCTGTATAAACACAACCTTTTGGGACATTTCTGCAAAATGAATAGCAGTAATACATGGAAATTCCATGGAAATGTTCTCTGAGACACCTGTAAGTTATTTTGGGATGCCTGGTATGAAGAATGGGCCTCAATTTGGCATTGCTTTCCATTTTTTTCCCCCTCTGTACCCCATTATAGTCTTGCTTTGAGATTTCTCTGAATGGACTAGCAGATGTCCTTAGAGGCATCTGGTGGTAAAAGCGAAATGCAGTGGCAGAATCCAGCACAGCAGAATTCTGTGTATAAACCCCATATGATCAGTGAATTGCGGGCCAGCTCCTGTTGGGGGTTTCTCCAACTCATCCCCTTTTGGCTTTCTCATCCCTCAGCTGGCAAAGCAGGAGTTACAAGCTCACAGCTGGTGTTAGGTTGCAGTCCTTGTTTCAGGTCTGCTATAATTAAGAGCCATCTTTCTTTTGGAAAAAAGTTTTTTTTTCATTTCTCTGCTGCTTGGAAACTGATTGCTCCACAACTGGGGAAACTGGAGGTTTCACGTGGCACCTGTCAGACTTAATACCTTTGGGCAGAGGCAGCTCTTACCTCTCCCTGGAGTTGCCAGTTCTCCCTGCTCTGTGTAATTGAAACAATTTGGGGCTTTTGGAGGTGACCTGGAACTGCATCCCTGTGTTGTTGCAGCAGGGGAGGGCATGGAACACTTGTAGCCCAGAATGAAGTTTAAATAGCAGTAATCAGCATTAATATGGTTTGAAGAATTGAGTTGTTGGGTATTTTTTGTCATGACTTAAATTTAGATTCAATTTCAGTAATTTGCATTTAAGAATTTTTTATAGTTAATCTTAAAAGATCAGTTGTACAAAAATGCTGTGTGGGATGATTTTTAGCATTACCCCAAACAGTTTGTCAGAGCTACAAAGTGACCATTAATGGAAACTGAAGCTTAGTTCCAACTCCAGATAAAAAGTAACTTCAGCTTCTTTAACAGAGTTTGGTTTTAATAATTGGCTGGGGGTTTTTTTTATGAAAAAGAGAATACAGCGATAGGTGCTGTGGAGGTTCTTGTATCCCGCTGCCCGCTGCCCCTCCCGTTCACATCAGCTGCATGAGCCAGGATCAGCCACCCCCTGATTTCTCATCTTCTCACCAAGATGCATCTTTTAACCCTTTCACTGCCGCAGC
>NW_010296122.1:0-6300 GCF_000700745.2 Antrostomus carolinensis
AGCGTGAAAAGGGGTTCCGAGTGGAAAGGAGCGAGTGTGGGGTTGAGGGAGGTGTTCGGGGAGGGTCAGCGCTCTCTGTAACTGGTTTTAATGGGTATGAGGGAAGGTGTTTTGGGGAAAAACAAACCCGAAACCATCCGTGAGAAGGCTTGTTATAGGGCATTTACTGGAATTTGAGGGAATATTGTTTGCCCAGATCAGTTATTCTGAAGTTAAAAGTTGAGTTTTGGTGGCATGCCTCTGGAAATGATTTAAATTAAAAAAAATAAATTAAAAAAAACCCAAACAAACAACTGAACACCGAAAACCAAACAAAAAGCTTCCCTAAGTAATCTTTTATCTTCTGTAGATAACTCTGTTTAAGCAATTCCTTGCATGGGATGCCTTTTTTTTCTAGAAGGGGGAAGGAGTGTAACTCACCTGACTTCTATAAAGTGTTTTATGGTGAATGGTCATGTAAAAAGTAAAAAAAAAACACAAAACCAACCAAACCAGAAACAACAAACCAAAAAACCCCACTAAACTAAGACAAACAAAAAAAACCCCCAAACTCCCCAAAACCAAAAAACCCACAACCACAACTAATCTACCAAGTTTTTTTGGTTTAACCTGAAGTTACACTCCTGTTACTTACTAACCTTAACAGTTAAGTTCTGTGAATCCTCTGCAAATAAACAACACAAAATAATTTTGAATGCCAGGGGCTGGGTGGGAGGGAAGGAAATTTGGGGTTTGGGGTTTTCTTTGTTGTGGTTGTTAGAATGTTTCCCATTACTCCGAACAGATTGGCTTCCCCTAGACCAGCTTGCTCTGTCTGTGAGCGTTCATTCACCTGTCCGTCCACCTGTCTGTGGCCATGTCAGAGCTTTTATTGTTCTCCAGAAGGAAGTGGGCAGGAGGAGAGTGCAAAGAGGAGCAGGGCAAGGGGGGACAGGCTGGGTTGAAGCTGCTGTACTGTCACCTGCACAGTTGAAGCCTTTTGGTCTCGATTGCTTTTTCTCAGGACAGAGAAGAGCCTGCATCGCCTGCATCCTGCGGTCATGAACACAGAGATGCTGCTTTATTAGAGCTGTTGGATGCAGAGGCACTCCATGGTTTTCTTTGGAACTTGGGTTAGCAAAGGACAAATGGACAGTCAGTACAGTTACCTTATGGGGTTTTCCTAAATCCCGGTCTGGCTGGTGCCCACAAACTTGAGCATGAGATAAAGTCTATCATCTCTGAACCTGACTATCAGCTGGTTCTTTGTATCCTCTCAGAGGTGATCTTGGGAGCGTGAGAATGGGTGTTAGGAATTTCTCCACAATCTTGGTTTCTGCTACATCTTTTGGATTTTTAAAATTCATTTCACTGATGGCTTTGAAGTATTTTGGGGGATTACGGTGATAAATGTTTTAACATTAGATGATGCGAGGGCTGGAGCAGCTCTGCTGTGAGGACAGGCTGAGAGAGTTGGGGCTGTTCAGCCTGGAGAAGAGAAGGCTCCGGGGAGACCTTCCAGTGGCCTCCCAGTACCTGAAGGGGCTCCAGGAAGGGTGGGGAGGGACTTTGGCCAAGGGCAGGGAGTGACAGAACAAGGGGTGATGGCTTGAAAGTGGAAGAGGGGAGATGGAGATGAGATGTGAGGAAGAAATTGTTTGGTGTGAGGGTGGTGAGACAGTGTCCCAGGTTGCCCAGAGAAGCTGTGGCTGCTCCTCCCTGGAAGTGTTGAAGGCCAGGTTGGATGAGGCTTTGAGCAACGTGGTGTAGTGGAAGGTGTCCCTGCTGCTGGCAGGGGGGTTGGGACTGGATGGGCTGTGAGGTCCTTTCCAACCCAAACCAGTCTGGGATTCTGTGATTCTATGAAAGGTGGAAGAAGAGTTGCTCCAGCAAAGCAGAGACACTGTGGCTTGCTGCCCCTTTCAGTGCCCACATATTACAAATAGGAAGGGCCAAGTTCCTTGGACCACGTCTGCAGTTGCTCCTGCGATAGTGAAATCATTTTCTGTCTTTTCTGCCCACGACTGTATTTTAAGAAAGCAACAATTCAGTGTTACCTTTTAAAAAAAAAAAGAAAAATCTATTATACTTTCCCTGTAGCTCAGATTTGTCCTTTGTTCATTTGTTGGGTTTTGTGGTGGGTTTTTTTTGTTTGGTTGGTTGGTGGTGTTTGGTTTGTTTTGGGTTTTTTTCCATAAGTGCTACGCAATGGATCTTCCAGTAATTTTCTTGGGCAACTTTTCCATTACCTAATGTAATTTAACATCAGAAGAGTTTTCTTATTCTCCTGCAACAGTTTTTGCCTTGGTTTGAATTTCTGTGAAATAATTGCTTCTTTCTTTTTCTGTGTTTGCCCCTCCTAAGTTCTTACAAGCTACTGATGAGACTAAACTTTAGAAATATTCTTTAATGTCTGTTATTCTAGGCCTAATGATGGGCTTTTATACTTTGCTCTTCACTTTCTTCAATTTATCTGTGTTCCTTTTGCAGAATGAGATCTGCTATTCCATGTGTCGAGGTGATTCATCTCTCTCTGTTGTCTGAAGTGATAGCTGAGCCCAGGCAGAAGTTCCCTTGGTCATTTTGGAGGACCGTTTGCTTTACAGACAGCTCTCAGCTGTTCAGCATTCTCACTCTTGCTTGGCTTTAGCTCCTGCTTCTGGCAGGGTTTTTCCTTGATTTATCTCTGGTTTGTTGTTGGTTTTGTTTTTTGTTTTTTGTTTTTTTTTTTTAAATTGTTCTTTATTCTTTTTCTTTGCATTGCTTTTCCTGCATAGTCTTATGTCTCCCTTGCTTCTCCTCTTTGTGTTTGAGCTGTCTGAATCCCTTTGAGCTGGTTCTGTCCACTGGTGTTTGTAAACTTCATTTGGTATCACCTGCAGGTTTCATTAACAATCCCTTGGTTCAATCTCAGATCTCTAATTACGATCTCCAATTAAGAAATCTGGACTGGCAAAGATCCCTGCAGCAGCCCTGTACCTGTTGGTCCCCTTGCTGTATATCATTACACATAGTTTTGAAGCCGTTAGTTTAATTTTCTAATAATGTGAGCACTGCTCTCCAAAGCCAATTTGAAGTAATTTTTCAGCTGTGATGTCCTTGGAGAGTAGCAAATGCTATTCTAAATCTAAAATTATTGCATCATGTGCTGTATTCTTTTCATTTCTTAACTTCATGGCAATTCTGTCCTCCTTTGAAGAGCAATCAAGATTTACAGTAGCGTGTGCTCCTCTCTCTTGCTTTAACTTCTGCATTATGTCCATCACCGTGCTAAATAAATGCCCAGCATGTTCCTTTGTGGAGCCTTATGAAAAGTCAGGAGTTTGCAAGCACGGAGCTCATTACCAGGTCTGAGACTAGATGATTAGAAAGAGTGCTTTGGGCTTTGGAGGTGGCGTTTTGGGTTCTTGGGAGTTTTGGTTTTTTTTTTGTTTGTTTTTTTGTTTTTTTTTGTTTGGGTTTTTGTTGTTGTTCCTGCCGCTTGGGTCCTCCTTTTTCTGGAGATGATGCAGTCACTCCCCTTTGTTTTTCACACCATATGAATGAGATGTTTTCCTGCTAGGGAGGGGCAGGTTTTCCAGTTCCTGGTGCCACTGGCTGAGTCACTGGCTCTGTTATTCTTGTTCCGTTGTAGGTTTGTAATTACCTCCTTCTTACCTTCATTAGAATGGGATTGCCAAAGGCTAGGTGTTTTACTTTGCTGTACTTCTGAGAGGTGAGTGTGGTGGCTTTCAGAGCCTGGGAACAAGCCTTTGAAGCATCTGCTTTGCTCTTACCAAACAGAAAATAAATTAGAATAGTCCTCCAAGTGTCTCCCTTCAAACAGTACAGTAACCATCAAGGGTAGATGTCCAGGCAAAGTCTAATCTCTCGTAACCAGAACTGCTTAAACCGAAGGAGAAAAAGTGAAGAGAGCGCTGAGCATGTGTACGCTGAAATGGAAAGGGAGAGGATTTGATGATGCGTCTGAAGTTCATCTTACCTGATCATACTTCTCCATAGCAGGTCCTTGGAGTAAAGCTCGCTGATGCCAGACTAGCAGAGTTTAGAGAGGTTCTCTTGGTTTAAAAATCTGATCAGCTCAGGGGGAAAAGAGAGGTGTAAAAAAGAGGTTTGCATAAGAAGATTTTTCTCTTAAGTACATTCACTGCTCTTCGATTTATCTTTCTAAAAATAAATAAATAACATCCTATTTATTTCCCTGCCCCTGTTTGTTTGGGAAGGATCTGTTTGTGAAAATACCAGTGCAAGGGAAACAATTTAAATTGCTGTTTCTACCCCGCCCCCCCCCCCCCCCCCCACTAAGCTAACTGCAAAATCGAGATGCAGTATCTTTTTCCACTGTTTTTGGTCACAGGTTTTATTTGTAAGAATAGGTTTTAAAAACCAGAGTCAAGCCTGTGGTTGACTGGGTCCCTTTAAGAATCTAGTTTTGCTTGGCTGGCTGCCCTTGTTCTCCTGTAGATTAATCCAGCAGAAGGTATATAACCTGTTGACCTTCCTGATGAGAAGGGTCTGGAAGGGCAAAGAGATAAATCGGAAGGTTTGTGCTTTCCTGTAATATCTGGGGGCAAGTTTAACCTCTTTTTTTGCTTAGTGATTCCCATTTGAGGGTTGGGGTTGTCCTTCCAGGTTCTCCTGATTTTCACTTGCTTTCTGTGAAATCCCTGTATGTTCAGTGGGTTGGAAATGACAGTGTGTTTGTGCCACAATGAGAGGGAAGAGTTCTGAGCTCAAAATTGGACTAGTTCAAGTTGAGGATGGCTCTACTGTCTCTTGTATCAAACCAGTAGAACTGGAATCTGGCTAAAATGGTTGGTGGCTGTTTGTATGTGAGAAAATTTCAGACTCTTTTCCAGAAAACCAAATCTGGTGGACTTTCCTCAGTGTCAGTCCTCAAGGGGTGAAAATCTTGGGTGTAAGTGCTGAATGTTCACCTGCTGCCTGTTCCAGGTGGAGCATGTACTCCAAAACTGAGCTGGATACTCCAAGAGAGTGTGGCTTGGTGGGTAGCTATGAGTAAGTAGGATTCATTCACATGATACAGCTGTTTCTTGGTTGCTCTTTACTTTACTTAGGCATTGGCTTATCAAAAATATCAAACACCTTTAAGCTCCTGTCTAACTACTGCTAAAATCAAGGCACATGCTTAATTGGTTGACTGAATTGTTATGGTTGTGAGGGTTTTTTGGGATATCTACCCTTGAGTTCTAGACAGGAGGTTGAGAGATGTCATGAACATCTGTCATGAACAGAGGGCAGGATTAGGAAATAAGAATTTTGATTTGGATATATCATAATATGGGCTTGATGAGTCTCTCAATTTCATGTTACTTGTCAGGAAAGACTCCGAAAACGCCTGATTTCCTGACATTGTCAACCTCTGAAGGTAACACCACTAAACACTTTTTAAAATTCACCTTTTCTTGTCTTGAAATGCTTGCCTGAATTTTGCCCCCAGTCTGATTTGTCATTGAGTGGTTCACTTCGGTCGTTGTGTTCTAGTTTTTTTTCCATAGGTAAAATGGAGGGATTTGAGTCTGCTGGTGAGATTTTCAGGACAACTGACTTGCTGTGGGTTTAGAGGCAAGGCTTTTTTAGGTTGCTAGTAAGGGTTTGCTGTCCTTTAATAATTAAGTGAATTTGGGAAGACACTAAGCATGATTTGTTTCTGTCTCTAGCTTGGTTTGGTAAGACCCAAGTCATTTTAATCTGTCCGTGTCTACGCTTGTCAATACTTTAAAGGACAGTTGTGATTTAAACACGTTAGCTAACACTACTGGAGATTCTGCAGTAGAAAAGGGACATGATTATTGGACTTCCTCCTGGTTCATTGCTTTCTAACCATCTCTGTGCTCGTTGGGAGCATGATTCCTGGGGACGGCTGCTGCTAGCACGAGGGCAGCTAACCATTTTCACCCTGCCACAACCTTCTTCATCTCTTTGGGAAGCTGTGAAACACATGCCATGTGTCTTGGAAAGTCAGGGAGAATGGGAGCTCTGGGGACAGCTCCCACACAGGACAGAGTGGTGACTCCCCAGGAATTGCACTGTTCCTTTGAGGGCTGGGGCCAGCCCCGTGTGTGGCTCCATCCCAGGGCAACCTGGCAGTGTCAATCTCTGCTGCCCTTGCTGGCTCATTTTTCTCTCCCGGCTGAGATGTAAATCACACAGCAGTAGCTTTGTCAGTCCAAGGCTGGTGGCCTCGTGTTGTAGTCTGTACGTGGGAGCTGTCCGTGAGTTGCCTGTGGCTCAGGATTGATCCCCACATTGGCCACTGTGGTGGTTTTACCACAGGTAGGACCATGTGGTCCTGCACTC
>NW_010296123.1:0-32501 GCF_000700745.2 Antrostomus carolinensis
AAACCATTCTATGATTCTATGATCAGAAATAGCACATAGAATAACTTGTGTATCTTCCACAGTGGCAAGGGAGCTCTTCTTGGAGAGGACACCAGAAGAGGAAGCTGGGGTAGGGCTGTAAAAGTCTGGAGGGTGAAGATCCCCCACTGCATGTGCCAGGGAAGGACCTGTCACATCGTGACAAGGTCTGCCTTCCTAAGGGAGACCCGTGAGACACTCCCTTGAGATGCCATGGGGCTTAGCACCAGTCCCTGCAAATACATACTGCCACTGGGGGTGTGTAGCAGGCACTAATGAAAAATGGTCACTTTTAGATTTGTATGTCTCAGGTCTGAACTATTTTAGTCAAAATGTCATGCAAACAAAATTAGAAAAATATATATTTTCTGGCTTAAAAAGGTTTCCTAGGGGCAATTTTCCAACAGAAACCACCAGAAGAAAGGAAATAAAGAAAATAGTCAACGTGAAGAATACATATTTCTCTAGATTTTCTAGTATACCTAGAATGATTGTTCAAGTTACTTAGAGTATGCATGACTTAAAAAATGTAATATGTCTTTCAGATAACATACACCAGGCAAGAGAGCATCTGGCATCAGTTTTTTTAAGTCCTGTTGGCTCCCTTTGTGCTCAGAGGTAGCCCTGTTGACGCAGTGCAGGTTGAAATCTGCAGCTCCTGTGGCAGGCAGTATCTGGGAAAACTGAGAGTAAACAACAGAGAGCAAGGAGTTTTAAGAGGTGTAGTAAAAGATGTGTTAATTAAACAGGAGAGCAAGAAGAACTGCAACTTTGCAGAGGGACACTGCCTTTCTTCTGTGTTATGGTGACCAAACTAGAAAATCAGTCTCTTGAGATTCTAGAAGAAACAAAAATAGGTTGATTTCGTGAGAAATACCTCGATAAATTGCAGAACTTCATAACAAACTTAAATCTCTGCCTTGTATACACAACTAATGGAAATTAATAGGCAAACATTTTTGTAAGAAGTATTTTAAAAGAGAAGCTTCAATAAATGCCAAAGTGGATATTTGCTTGCACAGAATCTCAGTTGTACATGTAATCCCAGTAATTGCTTCCTTCTAATTAGACTTGTAATAGGTACCCAACCCAGCCTAGATGTTCTTCAGCAACTTGTCTGAGATGTCCATGGGCCAGATTGCAACAGAAGCTGACACAGGAATGATGGAGCAACGCACAGTGAACTTGTCTGTCATTAAGTGACCAGTGCAAGGGTCAGTCACATCTTCAGTTCACAATTTGGAACTCAGGCACAGATAAATCCCACCTGTCTGACTAAGCAGCCACCCAACAAAGGCACTGGAGTAAGAAGCATAATGTTACAAGCAATGTCACTTCAGCTTTCTAAATAGTCAAAAAGAGCCATCTCCGGAGGCTCATCTTTTAATTGTCTTGAGCAGGTGACACTCTATTGACAATACATATATTTGTGATGCTTACATTAGGCAGGTGATATGAATCTAGGCTTTGGAGGGATATAAATGAAAGCTGGTCCACAGAGCAGGCATAATAGGTTATGGGAAACAGGCTGCATCATACCAATAACAGACACACTACTTACTAAATGCTGCTCAGACTCTGGTAATCCACTTTAGGTCCTGTGGGGATTTATTTCTCGGATTTAGGAATGTGAGAAATCTCCACCATCTCTTATTTAGCAGACCATTTGCAAGGCCTAGCAAGGGTGGCTACTTCAGGTCTTCTCATACAGTGTTCAAATACACTTGTGTCAGAAGAATAAATTAAAAGCATGATTCACATAATTTATGTGAATCTGACTTCATTCAAGCCTCCTGTAGAGGCACTTCTTGCTCTCCTTGATTACATAAGTTAAGGAAACCCATTTCACCTACAGAAGCAGATTTCCCCTCATGGAACCTGTTCCAAAGTTCAGCGAACTCAAAGACATCCTTTCCTGTGAATTAAATAATCTCTGGGTCAGTCACTTCCCAGAGATGAAAGACAGAATCCAGAACAACTGGAGAGATAAAATAAGCTGATCTTTGTTTCCAGCAATGCACCATGTTCAACCTTAATGGTGCTTAATGACTGGTATGACAGGGAAGGCTGACTCTTTATTAAAAGAGAAGTTTAGTAGTCACTCTTAGAAGGTATGCACTTTATTTTGTTGTGTAAGTCCCCACCATTCAGTAGGATGCCAGTAAATGACCTGGAGAAGGTGACTAATGAAGAACTACTTGCTGCTTCTCATAACAGAGTGCATCCAGTGAAATAATCAGGCTTCATGTTTAAAACAACAGGAGGAAGAACTTTTTCACATTGCACACAACTAAATCTGAGGAACTCATTGCCAGAGGATGTTTTGGTGGTACAAAAGTGTTAAAACAAATTAATGGAAGAAAGGTGCATCAAATACTGTCAGGCACAGCCATTCAGATGCAATTTCCAGCCGATGATGTTCCTAACCACCAATGACCCTTTTCTGTGAGTTCCTTTCTGAACTTGGCTATTATACTAAGCAACTGCTGTGAGTCACTCTCAAACACAAGCTGTTAGGCTAGAGGGAACTTTGGTCTGATGTCTATGGCTAGTGATGTGATCTATTTTTATGTCATTATGTCCACTTAATATTTCTATTAAGACACCTTCTCACAAATTCACTATACAAGCATAGAATATGCAAAGATCCTCAGCCAGATATAATGGTTTATAGGCTTTGTCTGAACCATAAAAAGAGTTCAGATGCCTACATTACTAGTGCTCATATAAAACCAGAAAATAACAAGGCCATTGCATTAAAGAAGATGATGTGTAATATGTTATGTAAATAAAATGTAAAACAGAAGCCTTATATTATGGAAAACACTAAAATACATATTTCAGGCTCAAGCCTGGCCATTGGCTTTTTCATCAAGTAAATACAAAATCTGACATCTTAAAATATTTTTTTGTGAGCGGTGTGGAAATTTGTGACCATTTCACAAAAGCTAGTTGATGAAATGGAAAGAACAGGGGTCACTACTTAGGAATTTAGTTATTTTCTATTGGTCATGGAGTAGTGAAATACCATGATTCTCCCTCTTCAAAGGAAAAATAACCTTAATTTTACACAGTGATTTCCATGTCTAATTATTATTTTTTAATAAAGCACTGTATTAGATGGTTTTGACTTTACTAGTTAGTGTTGTTAATGGTGATATTTTAATGATATTCACTGAATCATGTCACTTCCACTTTCTCATTACCTCAACACTCAGATGCAGGCTACACCACAAAGATCTGCTCTGAAAAAAAGACTTGGGTATCCATGCACCAAAATAATTTGGAGGGGCAGGGCAGCACCTGAAGTCACTATCAATGTATTGCTGACTAAGACAACAAAAACGTCCAAGCAAATGGCTACTTCTTCAGGGACCCAGTTCATACTTGAATAAGGCCGGATTCAGAACATCTTTGTGCTATTAGTCATGCAATTCACAGAGCATGCACTGCCTGAGCAGTCAGATTAGACAAGAAGCTGCATGCTTTGCTTGTGGCTCAGATACCTGCTCTACACAGTCAGTGGAACAGAAGCGATTGCACTCCCAATAGTGTCATGAAAGCTGCTTCGTTAGTGCTGTGGAAGTGCAAATGCTCCCTGAGCCTCAGCAAAAGCAGCAGATTAATATGCTGACCATGCCCCACAGCAGCATATACAAATACCTGGTCACTGCTATCTAAAGCCTGTGTTGGGATTTCTGTAACCACCTTCAAGCTCACTCCATTAATTAAAGAACAGGCTCTAAGGGCTAGAAGGAGAGGCACTGGTTTCCTCTATCTCATCCATCCTTCCTTTCTTCCCAGGAAGAAGGGGCAGTTAAAAGATTAGCTCTCCTCCCACCACATATGAAAGCTTTGCAAGGAGGAACCACCCAGCAAAACTCCTGCTACCTCTCCTCTAGCTCCATTGCAGTGAGAGCCAGAGGGAAAGTAGACCTGTCTCACATGACTTGCAGGTGGAAACAGATGGCCAGAGCCGCACATAGACTAGGAGGAAGAGGTATTCTCAGACGATGCTAGAAACAGAGGTGGAATGGGGTACCACACCAGGTAGCCTAATCAGGTATTTCATTGCTAATTAAAACCAGAAACAAGTGAGTGCTTATGTATAAAGTGCTAAGATTAACAAGCACTCTGTTCTGATAACATGTCTGATGCTAGACAGTGGAGGTTAGGACAAGAAAAGCTCGTTAAAATGTTCTGCCCTTTAAAATGCACGGATGAAAACCCTTCAGTTGTCTCCTTTAAGTTGCTATCCAGAGTTAGGCAAAGCATGCCAGTTCCATTGCAGGTGCCCAGCTTTAGTGCCACTCCTAACACACTGCCCTCCTCAAACCCACCATCTTCACCAGTTCTTGCCTTTAGCATCCGCTCGTCTACTCATCCTGCTCAGTAGCTTTTGGGGGAAGGATCCAGGTGCAGAATATGTGCAGGGTGTCTGAGCTAACACAGTTATCCAGACAACCAGGACTTTGCTTGAGCCAAGATGGGAATGTGACTTTCAATCACATTCTCTTGGCAAGAGTGGAAAAAAAAAAAAAAAAGTCAAACTAGGATGGGAGTGCTATGCTTCAGGCAATTACTTGCCTTTCAGTATTGAAAGCAGTAAGACTGGATAAGAAGATAACATTGCTCAGAGTTTCGACTCCATAGATGCTTTAGTACAATATATTTAAATAGAGACGGTGAGGTTGCTTGTGTGAGTTTAGACATATATTCCTGGCTCATTTGGGGCTGATCATGGAGTTGAAATGTATATATGAATATTTACCTAAAAAACCCAAATTATCCTGTCAGAAATGCTGAACTTTTCAAGTTTATACACAGACCTTATCCTTGCTGTTTCTTTCTCCAGTTCTTAAGGGGCATGTGTCCTTGCATACCCTCTAACTATGAAGACAGAACTTCTGCAGCATGTGTGAGGCAGCACCACCATACAGAAAGTAGCTCATTTTGAAGTAAGATGGGAATTTTTAGCTGCAAAAGATATAAAAAGGCAAAACACACATACCTTTGGGTCTTACTAACATCCACATTGTAGAAATGTGAAATGTCAGTATAGATTTTTCTTTTTAGTTGAGAGAACTGCAAAATTGAACTGAGTACCCCACATTTTAACAACACTGAAAATCAGTGAAATTATTCCTAAAGTCCAGAAAAAATTATCCTTACCATATGCAAAAGGTTAGAAAGTCAGCTGAGGGAGGCAGACTGGAAGAGTGAAGAAGGGCTCTAGACGCAGTTTTATAACTTTGACCTTTATGCTCAGGCATGCTTCTGCTCTTCCACTTGCTTATCTGAAGTCAAACCTGTTGAAAATAATACTTAACTTTGCACCATCTAAAGCAAATTTACCTTTAAATCTTATAAGCATAGGGGTTCATGCCTTAAATTGCCAAGCCAAGATTTTCTGGTTGTTTGGGTTTTTTAGTGGTTGCTGAATCTTTTGAAGTGCTACTGTAACGCTGTTACCCAACCCGGTTTTCTAATTAGCAAGTCTGATTTTAGCAGCACTAATCTAGTGATGCTTGATATGTTTGAAAGCCATGTCTCTTAGATGCTTGGATGTGACTTCATAAGCCTGTTAGTTCATAAGAGCTTTCAGAAATGTTGCTTGAAGTTGAGCCTCCACTTGTCACAGAATTGGTCCTGAGTACTATAGCTCCTGTAGCTTCTTTCTTTTCTTGCTTCTTTGGCTTTTTTCTCCCTTAAATCTAGGATTATAATTCTTCTTTGTCTCTTCTTTATCTGTAAGCAGGATAGCTCATGAGATTTCTAATACATTCTCAGTTAAAAAAAATATATAGTAAAACCAAGTTTTCCAAATTAATATTAGCATTTATTCTTTAGCCATTGAAAAGCCTGATCTAAACAGTAAAATACAGAACATATTTCAAACATTAGGACTGAGTTTTATTTACCCACATTGGCTTAGCCACCCTGGTATTCCCAAAACCTAGCTTTAACTTCCCTCACATGCATTTCCCTCTTTTTTTTCTTTTTTCTTTTTTTCTTTTTTTTTTCCTTATGGATATTATATAAGCCTTTAATATTATATATTACATAATCACTAATTATCTTTCACATAACACTGATGATCCAAAAAACTGAAATAAATAATTGAAGAGACAAAAATGTTAAAATATTTGCAATTTCATACGAAAAGTAGATTTTGTTGTTGTTGTTTGATAAGCTATAATGGCTGCAAGACATCTGGAACTAAATGTATATAGATATTTTACTTTAGAGATAATACAAAAGCCTTTGGAAAGTCCTACATGCTCTCTGAGGGAAGCAGAGGGATGATATTCCTGAGATTCCATTCTTTCTCTGCTCTGCATCTTTGTACACACTATGTACTTACCCATGTACATACACGGACACATGGGACATAATATCACCTGAATAATTATAGACTTGGTTTATAGCATCCATGTAGTGCATGTATCATTTATTCAGAAACTGTGGCATTATACTGACCTATAAAAATAATTTAAAGTGCATTCTCAATTCAGAGGACAGAAAGGAAAGCAAGACTACAAGTGGAGAAGTGGAGTTCTTACTGGTTTAAAATATCAACTTGAGACTGAAAACTCTTTTAAAACTGCGAATCCCTTTTCTGCACTGCAAGCTCCTCAGAATGGAGACCATGTCCATATGAGTTATTTAGCAACAAACACAAAGGAGCCAGATGCCAAGGGCAGCCTCCAGACAGTCTCTGTGTACCACTGCAACATACAAGTTCAATCACACAAGTTACGATGAGACTTAGTTTGATTTTGATGCTCAATATAATACCAAATGCACCATTGTCCTTTAGTAAAACACAAATTTCATGGCTTCTGATGGATGTTTTGACTAACATTACAGTCTCTTTAATTCTAATAGTCTTTCATTATTTATCAAGCTGCCTATATGTATGTCACATGTCACAGGTACTGCAAAGACCAACTTTCCTTTTTATTATTATTTATTTATCACCTATTATTATGGTGATTAGGGGCCTGGAGCATCTCTCATATGAGGAAAGGCTGCGAGAGCTGGAACTCTTCAGCCTGGAGAAGACTGAGGGGGGGTCTTATAAATGTCTATAAATATCTGAAGTGCAGGGGCCAAATGGATGGGGCCGGGCTTTTTTCAGTAGTACCCAGTGAAAGGACAAGGGGCAACGGGAAAAAACTGGAACACCAAAAGTTCCAGACAAACTTAAAGAAAAACTTCTTTACTGTGAGGGTGACAGAGCACTGGAACAGGCTGCCCAGAGAGGTTGTGGAGTCTCCTTCTCTGGAGATGTTCAAAACCCACCTGGACACTTTCCTGTGCAACCTTCTGTAGGCAAAATGGACTAGATGATCTCCCGAGGTCCCTTCCAACCCCTACGATTCTGTGATTATCAACAGATACTAACAATAGCAGTAAGCTGAAATGAATAGGCTGCAAAAATCATCTATTCCAAAGAAACTGAAAAATTGCCTTTGACATAATCCTGCCTAAATCAACTTTTAACATTCAGTTTCATATCCAGATATATAGATTGATAATATAATGCATGGAGTTGTTAATCAGGCTGATAACAAGAGATAGTACCCATCCTAGCAACTATTTTTGTTAGAGAGAAATTATTTTGTACTGAAATGGATGTTTAGCAGTCTGAAACTATCTTGACAGGGGAAGCCCATACTCCATTAAAGTTTTATCAGCAACAATAGCGATACTGCTGATATTCAAGTGAGATTCCCTAAACATACCAAAACATAAAGTATATGACAAAACATAGACCTGTGTATCATAAGCATTGCAAAATGTATCTGTGTGCCTTACCTGTCAAGTAATTCCCAGGAGCTCCAGCTCCATAAATGTTGAATTAGATATATAGGGGGTGAATGCATTGCCATCTGCCACTTGTAAAATATCTTAAAGTGCAGCAGGTGAGACAGAGTCCTGTTCATGCTCTGCTGAGGCACTTCAGACAAGTTACTTCATCCTGCTGTGCCTTGGGTTCCTCATATAAAAATAGGGCAAATGCTGACAACTTCATCATGCCCTGCTTTGACAGAGCTAATGGCATTTCCCATTTGTCTTCTCTTGCTATTACAGAAGCTTTCTTTTTTAGCTTTCCATGTAGGTCTGAATATAGCATTGATAAAATAATTTAAATCTACGTTCCTGGGTACTTGCCAGAAAACAGATAGTTTAGGAAAGTCTTAGGCTGGCTTCCTCTTTCAGAATGCAGATCTGTATTAACTTAGGAATGTCAGATCCTCCAGGTAACTGCTGGGGAAATACACTTCCTTTAATCAAGAAGGTAAGGCTAGAGCAGAAAAGTTTAATTATTTAAGTTGTTGGGGTTTTTCACTTCCCACACAGGAGACGTTCACTCAAGGCTAAGTCTGAGACTGAAGTATTAGGGGGTGTGTTCATGGTTATCTCATGTCAATCCAAACACTTGCTACAGCCCAAAGGGGCTGTTCTACCCATCCTCTGCCACTGGCTTGGCATCTTCAGCAGTTCCTTCCTGCCAACATCTGCTCTGGATGTTTAGCCTCTTTAAAAATGCCATTTAGGAAATCTGAAAATGATATACAGCCTCTCACACAATTGAGTATGTGCATGTTCTTTACAGTTGTGGGTAGTATAAAATTGTGTAAATAAGCATTCTTAGTTAAGAAAGAAAAACTGAATATATTTAACATAAACTTCTAGAAAAAAAAAATAAAATCAGAATGAAGCTCCTCCAAAAAAATACAGACTGAATTAAAGCAAAAAAAAAAAAAAGGTTAAACTGAAAAATAAATTTTACTAGAAAAGAAAAAATTTACAAGATGTGATCAATACTACAAAACTGAAGAACTAAACTGAATACATTAAAAGTGATACATCGAATTTTTAATTTAAAAATTCAGTTAAGACATCCACATTAGCCAGCTCTGTAACAGTCTAAGACAATAATGATGAATTTATAAATACGTCAGTTCTAGGTTCGTCATCCCAGGCTGTACTATGCTTGCTTTTAAAGACACATAGTTTCCTTCAAATGCTTTCCCCTTATAGTTCCTGAGCTTTAGCCTACAGGAGCATTAGTGTTATCCATGTATGAAAATACCTGCAACCTACATCTGACTGAGATACCTGGTCTGATACCCCATTCCCTGAGTCCTTTAGCATTCCCAGTTGGTAACTTGTCCTGAAGGGAACGGGCCTTAGAAGCTGGTTTAGCTCTCAAGGATGAGCCCTCCTTGAGCAAAGGTTTTTGACAGCCTCCACACTGAAGCAAGTGCTGGAGATGGATTATGCCAATAGGAATTTTTTATCTGCAACTCAGTTATCTCTTCATCATCAGTGAATGAATCATCATCCTCCTTCACCTGTGACACAAATAAGCCAAAAAAATCACACAGCCTTTCCTTTTGTAGTCATATCACACTGTAGGATGATACTGATTCTTCAACCCACCTGTAGTGAGAACAAGCTTATGGGTAACTTCAGATCATATTGATTTCATTTCCATGCATTTTGCAAATGATAGATAATGTGTTGGTCAGTTTTGTTCAATGAAGAGCACTGATTTAGAGATGCAATTAACAATCACAGAGTACTGTCAGAAATTTTATCCAGTGAAAAATTTTATCGTGTTTTGCCATCTAGTTGAGACACAAAAGTTGTACTTAGTCTTCTAAACATTAAGATAGTTTCTATTGAAATTAAATGCATAGAGCAGCATTGCTTTATTGTTATTACTGCTTTTATATGTATCTTATATCACTAACTTTTCTGCATGTCTTCCTCTCACTGGACACCTGTCCCACCCCACTCAGTGGGGCTTGGGGAGGTGATGTTTTAAATTGTCCAGCACAGTGTATGGGAGTCACGACAATGACTCAGGAGGGGCAGGGAAACTTTAGCACCCCCGATACGCACAGTGAATCTTGGGACGGGAGTCACGACAATGACTCCCAAGTGCTCAAAATGTACTTTATTCAACATTAACTTTCTAATACACAGATATCTAACTGTTGGCATAGCAGTTATTTTGGGATAAAGAACTTAGCACTGTATAACTCAATAAAAGGAGAAGAGCAAAAGAGGGAAAAGGAAAGAGAAAGAGAGAAGAGAGGAGGAGGGGTAAGTATCACCACTCTTGGATCCAGTGAAGACTCTTGATTTTGATTGCAGGTGTCTGGATTCCTCAGGCAGCAGGCACGCACCTGGGGATGGTTCCCCCCACCTTTTATACTCTTGCTCCCCAAGGGCTTATACAGGCCCTGTGGGATCTTCTTGAAAGTTCTGAGACTTTGCTTGAAAGTTCAGAGACAGCGGCATCAGAGGGGGCAGCTGTCCCCAGAGCCAGCAACAAGACAAGTGATCACTATGCAAGTGATGGGGAGTTCCTGCATATTTCAAAGGCTTTAGCATTGGATTTTCTGTTGAAAATATCCATTTAACATAGACTCTGAGATACAATTCCCATACTATTCGGGAGGCAAATTCACCAGGGAAGGTTAACTTCTAAAGAAAAGCCTGCTTTTTAATAGTCAGGTTCTTTAAAAGGGTGAAAATTGGGATCAAAAGGAAAATAGGAACAAGATACACAGTAAGGACCAACAGCACGAATTTGATTCATGCTCACTGAAGTTAAATTGATTTCTGGTTGAGTTATAGTACAGTTGTTCTGTTCCGAGTAAGTGGCACTAGTGGTGTTGTCATATGCAAAAAAAGGGTATCATTGTGGCCAAAAGTTTTGTTCCAACCGGGATGGTAAACCTCTTCCACAAAGTCATTCGCTAAAGAAATGGGGTTAAGAAAGCGTTTTAAAAGCCCGTTTGTTCTTTCAACTATCCCATTGGCCTGGGGATAGTAGGGTGTGCGGAATGCCCACTGTATTCGTTTTTCTTTTGCCCAGTCTTGTGCTACTACAGCAGTAAAGTGGGTCCGGTTATCAGATTGTATAGTTTTTGGTTTGGAAAAGGAGTTAAACCAGATTTGCTTTTACAGTATTTTCTCCAGCGGCTCATGCTACTGCTTCTGCTTGCACTAAGCCTGACACAATTTCTACTCCCACAAGCACATATTGCTTTCCCTTTGATTGTCTAAAAGGTCCTATATAGTCAATTTGCCAGGTCTCCCAGAAACCCTTCCCATCTCACAAATGCAACGGGGGGTCCTGTAAGGGGTGTTTGTCTAATCTAGTTTGGCACAAACCACAAGCAGAAATCACCGTGCTACATAGTCTTGAGTTACGGGCCACCCTTGGCTTCCTGCCTCTCTGAAAAGATCTTTAATTCCTGAATGCCCTTGTTTGAGGTGCAGCCACTCTAGTAAACACTCTCATTCCTTTTTCTCCTCTCCTTGGGCCATAACTGCTTAGCAGGTGAGGGAATCTACTGATTGTTAAGGACATGTGCTGGGTGCTCCCCTGTCTGGTGGGCAGCTATCCATCCCACAAATATAGGTTGCTGTTTAGATCTTTCAGTATGTCTTCCCATTTATCTTTTTGCCATACTGGCACCCAGCTTACTTCCCATTGATTTTACTCCCAAAAAGGAAGCCATTCTGTGCAGCCTTTAAATACAGCATAAGAGTCCATATAGATATATAGAGGTTCAGAACTGTCAGAGTCTTTTTTAACTACACTCCAGACGGTTACTAATTCCCCCACTTGGGCACTTCCTTCTCCCTCAGTTATAATTTGATCTCCAGAATCTACGTGCAATGCTACAGCACGATACTTCCAGACTTCTCCTTCTCTTTTTGAAGAGGCATCTGTGAACCACATGTTTTGTAGATGGGGTTCATATAGGGGTGCTTCCTCAATGCTAGAGGCAAGGGGGTTTTTGTATGAGGTACTAGGATTTTCCTGTATCTGGAGTATCTTTGGAGCTCCTTCCTTTATCTGGTAAATATGAGAATAGTGCTCTAACTGTGTGTATCATTTTCTAACTGTTTCCCGTTGGGCAATTCCTGGAGGAGGAGGAATTCCAGCTAGTACAGGTCAGAGAACTTTAAAAGGTCCCCTTAAAAGAAAGGACTGACTCCGTACAATTTTCTCTGCTTCTTGAAGTGTGAGTCTTACTACAGAGTTCCTTCTCCCAGATAGAGTATTGCTTTTCTGCATCTTTAAAACTTCATGAAAGAAAACCTATGGGGTGAGGGGGTGCCTCTGCTCCACGTTGCCACATAGGTATTGATGCCCAGTGCACAGCAAATCTCCACTCAATTTAGAGTGGATCTTTTGGATGGATGGGGCCTAGGGCTTGGTATACCCCTGCCTCAAAACTCAATAGCTTTCAAGCCTCCTCATGAGCAGGAGTCCAGTCCCATTTAGCTGATGTAACCAATGTGTCCAGCAGCAGCCGTTGTAATTCTCAGAAGCAGCACACTACCCCACTTCTGCAGACCATGTCCTGTCTCTGTTGTTCATAGCTGCTGGCATGGTTGTTTGAGTCAAAAGTGGTTACCAAATTTCCCCTCAGTCTCTCACAACACCTTACAGACTCTGAGAAAAAAAACAAACTTTGTGTCCATGAGACGTGGACACTTTATAAAGGGCTACCCTAGCACATTACCTAAATTCTTTTCACAATATCGAAATATGATGTGTGCCAAAATTTTATCAGAATACACAAATACCCCTGTATTTTCTGTAATGAAGATACTTATTATTACTTCATCATGTCATTCTTTCTTATTTCCTGGTCTTTCTTTCTAGGTCCCATGAAGGTCTTTTTTGCTCCTGCATATTGTGCACCATGGGAAATATTAAAAAAGAATGTCTCTCCAAAGTCTTTGAGTATGAAAATAATACAGGTGGGAAGAAAAACAGCCTTTCCGAGTGTGGAGCAGATTTATTTATTTTTGAATTCAGAAAGGCACTGAGTGGGTGCTGACCCAGTGAGTACAGCAACTGACCCCTGACTGGGGGACTTGCTCATTGCTGACCTGGGACAAAAACCTCGCTTCAAGGCCCATGCCAGGGATGGCATAAGTCATACTGGGACTGTGCCAGGAGGGGTGCAGAACCAAACTTTTTCCTGTGAGATGCTCAGGAAGTTGACTTAAGTGTGTGTGTGTGTGTGTGTGTTTGTGTGTGTGTGTGTGTGTGTATGGGTGTATATATGTATATATTTGTGTGAAATTAGGCTGCATCAAATACAGATGAAGCAGGTCTGAAATCAGCTGTGGGCTTGTGTTGACAATGCAGTCTTGGAAGTTTAAAAGCTTACGCCCCATTTTAAAAAATTACTCAAGAAGAGTGTTTTAAAAGTAATGAGACCACTGCAATAGGAAAAGGGTGCTTTCTGAAGCACTCAGACATGTTAGTTAGCTCACGCCAATGGAAGTCACTAGGAACCGGACTCAGCTTGCTTTGCAGTACCAGTAGGTGACTGTCCATGTATTTCCCCCACAAAAAAGAACAGAACTAACTCTGACATGTCAGAATAGTGGTCCACTTCAGCCACTGACTGTTGCATTAGTAATATGGATAATTTATGTGTTACCACAGTAATGATCATACCAGTGTGGTATGAAACATGTAAAAACTTATGTAATAATGCTAAAAATTCTGCAAAAATAAAAAATAAACCCTCCAAACAAAACATCTGAAAAATCTAGAAAGGAAAATGTTTTAAAATTGCCATCTTTTGGAATATTTTATTAAGCAAAAATTCTGAAATAAGATACTTTGCTTCATAAAAAAATATGCATATTTTATATGCACAACAAATAACTTTTTATTTTTACTTGATCCAAAAGCAAATTTCAGATTGCTGAAAATTTGCCAGAAAAGGGAAAATCTAGATCCATTTAACACTGCCTGTCCCAGTTTGCCTCATTGAGTCACTGCTGGGCATGTTGAGCTCAGTACCAAGAGCTGAGTGACTGCAGGGACATGCACGATTGGCTTTGGCAGCCCCAGCCAGCTGCAAGGCAGCAAAGCCCCCATGTGAAGCAGCATGTAGCTATGCACGCTGTGAAGCTGCTTACCCAGGAGGAGCATGGGGCCTCGTCTGGGGAGGTGCTGAGTAACCCCATAGGTGCTGAGCCCTCTTTTCCCAGCTTGAGTTCAGTCCTAGGAGATGCCCAGCACCGTGGTGGGCTTGGCAGGCTCAGGAGCACACCAGTGGTATTGCACTTTTGGGGATGAAGCGTGCACCTTCCTCCCAGGTTCAGTGGCAGAGCAGAAGCTCACTCAATCTTTTTCTTGCCCATTACAGGGCAGTTCATGTGTCCAAAGGATGTTGCAGAACAGAGGGGCCTATTGCTGAGCAAGGTGGGGAATCCTCTTTGATTTCTCTATCCCTCACATATTTGTGCTCTTGCCATCCAAAATAAGGCCAGAAATGAGCTGTCCAGCACATCTGCCTTTTGGTGTTGTCTGAGCAGCTCTCCAGTTCCTCTGGCACGGAGCATGGGTACATCTCCCACTCTACCATGTCAGAGAGAGCACAACCCATAGGAAGGGAAAGGTATGGCATGAGGAGGCTTTGCAGTAGGTGAAAGCAGAAAGTCTCCTTCCTCCGCTTCAGATAGTCTTGTGGCCCAATGAATAAAACACCATTTTTTTTCCCTAAATTAATAAGTTACATCTTTAATAACAAGCCATTCTGCTCTGAGTGCTGCACTTCTGTGAACAACACATGTGGAACTGACTTCTTTGTGGATGGAAGTAAACAAATTGACTTCTATTTTAATTCAAACTAATAATTTTTTAAAGTCCATATTCTTTACAGTAATATTAATTAAGCTCTTCTATTATACTTGGTGCAAGGAGAAAACTAGTATTCACATTCAAAGCAATGATAAGTTACCATTTTAATGATTCCTTATGTTGTGAGTAATTTATAAATCACTCGGTATCTTCCCAGCAAAGCTTGCCTTCTGTTTTTAAAATGTACCCTTTCGTATCCAACAAAGGGTTTCAGTGCAATAAGAATTAAGGTGTGTCTCTTAGCTTTTACCTGCAAGCAATAATGATGTTGTCAAGCGTTTCAGGTGAGACCAGCCCAGGATTTTGGGGTGGGGAAAGACACTCTGTTATACAGCATCTTCAGTGCTTCCCTCAGAGGGAGGCAGAGACACCTTGAAGGGCTGAGTATAAGGACATCTACCGAGTGTCTTTTTAAATAGACACCAGAGGTGGGGGGGGGGAGGGGAAAAGGAACAGGCTTGTAACCATAACTCAGTTGGACTTGTCTCAGAGAAGGCAGATGCCATGGATTGGCTCCCTCACCGGATGGCTACTTTTCTGTTCCTTTTATTGGTAAGTCAGATTTTAAAACAGTATTTGTAAACTCTGTGCTTATGCCAGTTGAATCTTCCTCAGCAGAGCGTTGTATTTTTACAGTGTAAAATAGCCCCCACCAAAAAAATCTTGTGAAACTTAGTATAAAAAACAAAGCTGTGCTTATTTTAAACTGTACTTCTGAAGGTTCTATAACTTAGGTTGTCATTAAAAGCTGATAAATATTTATTTTGATTATGACTTTCTGCAGTCTGTTGATGTTCAATATGTGACTTTTTATGTTTAATGCATGACTTCTCAGGTGAATATTTTCTGTGGCTATTACTTAAGGAGTCACTGTTATTAATAAAAAAGCTTATCATTATAAAAAAACTAATATATTGACTGGATATTATTTGGTTCTGCAAGGGAATATGAAGAGCAAATCCCTTTCTCTAAACTGATTAGCAAGCGTGCTTCAGAGCTGACCAGTTTCTACGGCTACACCTAAGAGAAAAACATGAAATTTGGCGCAGACCTTAACTGACTACAAATCAAGACTTGGCCTATTATTTCACATTACAAGGAATTCTTCTGTGATTCTGTGAATTCCTGTCTTGTAGTGCATTAGTGTCTGAGCTGCCATGTAGTGAGCAACTGAATGCATCATGAAAGTGTTGCTCTTTGGGTTTGTTTTTCCCATTGTAAAAGGAAAGTTGTGGCTATAGTGAAGTGGCATAGTTGCACAATGTGCTCATCAAGGCACAGAAATTACTCAGAAAGGATTTAAAAGAATTATGGAGGCCCTTCTACTCCTGCAATCTGATTTTTGTGTGGGTTATTTTATTCATCTGTGCTGCTCTTCTAAAAGTAGGTAGAGGTTTAAGACCCTGAAGATTGAAGACAGTAGGATTTCTATTATAGTTATGTCCTTCTGCAGTTTTCATTTTACACAATGTATTAGTAAGTGTAAATGTTTGTAAATTTCTTGCTATCGATCCCTCTAGAAATGTTATAGTCGGGAAAAAAGTGTATGTTGTTACAGAATATGAAATCCTAAAACTTACCTGGAAAATAGAATCCATTAATTTTAAGACTACTCTGCAGTCAGTAAAGTAGAACTAAGCAACACAGGGCAGCCGCCAAGCAAACAACGACAAAACCTGGCAAAAGCAAGTTACAGTTCGGATGAGTTTCTGCTTGTTTAATGCACAGCAGAGGTCTCAGAGATTGGCATGTTGCACATCACACTAACAGTTCTGTATTTTCATGTAGCATTAGTGACTATTCATTTTACTCAGTTATCTGGTGATGCATACTCCTGATGTGTCAGAGTTCAAAAAAAATTTGACTGTACTGTAACTAAGATCTGTCCATTCAAAAGAGATTTTACTGCTTTACTTCTCTCAGCAACTCAGGAGCCATTTTCATTCTCTCAGTATATTATCGTTACAATTGCAACTGATGAAGGACACGTGTTGGGTCAGGAAAAGGGAGCAATTGTCAAAAGTGCATTATGTTTAGATGACTATCAAATATTTGAACTTTTATTACCCAGAGGAAACAATTGTTGTTCTTATTATGCATTCTTCTGCCCAGCAGTGTTCATGCTGGCCTGCACAGCTTAATAGCATCTCTCAGTGCTACATAAAAAGCTGACAGACAAACTGTAGATATTAAATTAATTACAAATTATGTATCAAATTTTAGTGTATTCTGAGAAAAGTCTTGGTTTTCAGCTTGATAAATCATTCATGAAAATCACCTGTCTGAATGGTGTGTCTGGTTAGCATGTCGTTAATAACTTGTATCAAATAAAATTTTAGTGCACTACTACACTTTCAAAAAAATAAAACTTACCAGCTCCGAAACGAATAATTTTTTATATGCATTTCACCATTGGTGGGACTGATTCTGCAACCCTTGCTCATGTGACTTCAAAGGTGTTATTCTCATGAGTAAGGGAGTTCTTTTTGTGATACTTGCATAGACACGTTTTATGGAAATAACCTGTTTGATCAGGTATGAGTCTTCTCCTGCCAGCTATCATGTGACAGCTAATAATTTTAAATTCACCACATCTGTTATACACACTTTTGTCTGGCTACATTTTCCCATGTGTTATCTACGCTTCTTTTTTTTTTTTTTTCCAGTTGTTAGGCTACACCTCCTACTCATAACTTGGTTGCAAATAAAAATATTAAGGGGCCAAATTCTCTCCTTGCATATGCCTATGAAACATCTGCCAGGATGTAGCCACGAACCTACAGGGTCTTCTGCCAAAGAAATTTGTTGTAGAAATGCAAACTAAACCAATTCCACATTCAGGAATTATCACCTAAGATAGGGTTCTGAAGTCTGCAGTTTTACATTCCTAAGTAAAAATGGCCCCTAAGCAAACACGCATTTGCAGATAGAGCACTCTAAGCCATATTAGAATTCAGGTTTTATTGAGAAGACTTAGCATGACTAATTTGAAAAACTCAAATTTGAATTATAATGGCACACACCCTGTATTGAAATTACTTTTCTGTTCATTTTTCTAATGATTAAACTTAGTTACTGTATGGAAATTCATTATATCTGTATGACTCAACAGAACAAAAATAATTTCAGTGGAAACTTATCCAAAGTAGTCAGTTCTTCGAATAAGCCTATTTTAAAATAAATAAAATTTTGGAATATATTATTTTAACTTACATAAGTATTGCATGTTTCTGTAGAAATACCAATGGATTCTCCATCCTGGGTGCAATACAAAATACCAGTGTCAGTTGCTAACATAGGAAGCAACAGAAACACCTGACTTCTACAGAATTACAAAACAAAATGCCAGAAAAATCATCCTGAAAAACTTCCCCTTTAAATTGGAAGAAGCACATTGATTAGTGACCTACAAAATTGAAAAGTATAGAAAAAAACACATTAATGTTTTGATTTAAAAGTGATCAAACAGCTTCTTTTTAAAATATGAGGTTTTATCTTACATTTCAGCTCCACTTCTCATTATTTCATATGCACTGGTTTATCATTTTTAAAGAGATGCAGAATGAATAAAGGGAAGAGTTTGTTATTTCAACCCTTACTCGTCAGAGCTTTGGCTGAGTAAGAAAGACGTAAAAGTCACAAAGTGCTGACACAACCAGAGCTACCATGGCACCCTGATGACTAATATAAAATCTGTGAGTTCTCAGCACTCCTCCCATCCAGGCCAATAACAATACCGCTGTTGACTTCAAAGACAGAGAAGCAGATCCAATATGAATAATGCTGGGAAGATGTTAAAGGCGTGTTCAGTCATTTAGATTTGAGTAGGTGGAAGAGGGAGGATTCCATAATTGCGTATAATATTGCTTGGCAGTCAGTTAATGATTAGTTAATTCTTGTTTGTAAATTGCTTTAAAGGTGCAAAGAACCATACACATCCTATGGGCCTAATTCTGTTTCCAGTTACACCAGAATAAATCCAGAATAACTCCAGTGTGACTCTATGGCATCATTTTGGACACAAGGTTCAGGCTCTGTATCATTACAATAAAAGACAAGCTTTCAGATAGACCACTGTGCAAATGACAGTCACCATAAACATGTTTCCTGCCTGCACCTCTCCCAACCCAAACCAGAAACAGCTTGTGCCATGAGCCCCTAGCTTCTCTGCAGAGTTTCCAATTTATTCAGTCTCTCAGAGACTAAAAGGACAGCCAATCTTTATATTATTCTGATCAGCTTTCCTACCCCAAGGTCCTCAGGGTGCATCCCACACATTCCCATGGCTCCTATTTAATTATTGTTAATCACTGGATCTATGGAAAGTATTGTACTCAGACACTAGTTTAGGGAAATTTGTTCACTACCTAGAAGTATGCTGGACTTAGCTGCTAGGAGATAGTACTTCTCTGCTGGAAGTAGCACTACAAAAAAAGGGGTTTCCATCACAGAGAGATATTAGAAATAGACAACTGGGTTGGGGGTAGCCTTCTCACTGCTGGTGATAGTGGAGAACCAGCAAACATTAGTTGTGGAGGCAGAGGAACCTCCATCCCTGGCTCAAGTTGGCTAGATGTCACTGCAGAATTGTTGAGGTTTAGCTGGTGAACTAAACGACTTTGTCTGGCATCTGCCTGCCCTCTCTTCTATAATATATATGGCAGTAACTGAGGGAGACTTACCAAACACAGATATCAAGTTCATCAGATCAGCCTTTTCAAAAAATATCATAAACTGTACTAAGGACTCTGGATTCAAAACCATCAGAACTTCCTTCAAGATCTTCCATTGGACACATCGCAGAATGGGTTTTTCCTTAGTTAGCACAAGACAAGTGTGGAAAATATGGGGCCTAAATTTACAATCCCCAGTATTACTGAGGAACAAATTCCTGACATTCCCACTATTGGTGCTCAAAAACAAAGAATTAAACTCCAGTTTAAAATGCACATTCTTCACTGCTTGAAAATAGAACTCCTTATAGGCCAAAACAAAGTGTTTTATGAATATTCATGTCCTTAAAGAACAGAATTCCTTACCAGTATAATTCTTATTTCAGAGATACTTGACACAATTTTTCAGTTAGGCTTACTGCCTATGAGAGTGATAAGGCTGGATGTGAGATATTAGCTTCACCTTCACTGTTAAATAACAGAATAGGCCACAGGATGCAGACAGTAGACAAGATTCATTAACATTACACTGGGAGGTGTATACTCGTACTTTTCTGGGTCAAGGCAATTGCTTGCATGCCAGAAGGGATTTCAGCCTAAGGGTGGAAAGGATTTCATTGTACTCACCAAAGAAGGTTCTGCTCTGCTGTGGGATCAACTCATAAGAGAGGTTGAATCAGTGCTATTTCTGGTGGATTTCATCACTCAGATTCTCTGGTGAAGGTGTGATCTGCCCCTTCTACTCTCCCATGTCTCCCCAAGCTCCAAGGGGGATTATAAAAGGACAGGCCTGAGCTCCCACGAGGGTGAAAAAAACCTGCATTTTAAATGGAGCCTGATATTGCCCCTAATCTGAGATGAGTAATGGTTGCGTGTGACTTTGGACCCCATAATGCAGCTAAAGATGTAAATAGTCACCAAGACATAAACTCAGACAAAAACATGTATAAACGCTTTTAGCATTACATGAACATACTGTAATGACTTTCCCACAGAGTACTTTTCTTCACCATTTATGTCAATAGAAACAAGAAAAAAAAAATCCTTACTCCATGAATAGTCCAACAAATTTCATAGAATCATAGAAAGGTTTGGGTTGGAAGGGACCTTAAAGATCACCCAGTTCCAAACCCCCTACCATCAGCAGAGACACCTTCCACAAGACCAGGTTGCTCAAAGCCTCATCCAACCTGGCCTTGAACACTTCCAGGGAGGGGGCATCCACACCTTCCTTGGGCAACCTGTTCCAGTGTCTGACCACCCTCACAGTGAAGAACTTCTTCCTAACATCTAATCTAAACCTACCCTCTTTCAGCTTAAAGCCATTTCCCCCTTGTTCTGTCATTAACTGCCCTTATAAAAGTCCCTCCCCAGGTTTCCTATAGGCCCCTTCGGGTACTGGAAGGCCGCTATAAGATCTCCCCTGAGCCTTCTCTTTTCCAGGCTGAACAGCCCTAACTCTTTCAGCCTGTCCTCATAGGAGGGTATGTTTCAAGGTATATGCACACCAAATAGGCAAATCCAGTCTAAACTGCCTCATTCAGAAGCAGATTAGGACAGCCATCATGTGCTGAGGTCTCGGGGAATACCCTAGGCAAGATCAGATCATTGAAGACATTGCTTTGTAAATGAGAGATGGTGGACCTCTTAGCAGCATATAGGTAAATGGGGAAAAGGGGCAAGAGAGATGAAGGAGGGTGAAGCTGCTGTTCATTAATCTGTTGCACGTAAGAGGTTGTTTTAACATGAAGTAAATGGGAAAAAGTCTGTGCCCATCTTCCAGCCTTGCCAGAACAATGCAACACATCTGAAGTGAAGCAAGTTTCATGAGGTAAAGCCAGAATAGAGAAAAAGATTGTCACAGATTTTATCTAAATATAACTGATATAAAATCCACTAGACAAACATGTCAAACAATTTAAAAAGCTATTGAATAGTACTGGGAAATTATAAGGAAAGTGGAAAATTGATAACACAGCTTTAGCCACATTTGATGAGAAAAGAAACTCCACAACACTTTTTGAGTCACCTGGATATTTTGTTTCTCATAATGATGAATGAAGCAGGCATCCAGTCCTGCAAATCCCATATTCTTCACTCTTTATCATCTGAAGAGACCAAAGGCAGGTCCTAAGCCCCAAAGAGATGCTCTGAAGAGGTACATTCACCAAGTGAACTTCATTTTCACACCTTCTCTAGGAACAAGTTTAATTAAACTGTACTCTCTTTAAATTGTGCTAATCAAGAAATTGAAGATTTTCTATTATTCTAATTTTACTTTTAATTTTAATTTGAAAGTAATTACATACTGCATCTGATCCTGCCACCTCTATTTACTCAAGACATTGGTTGCATAGTTAGACCTCAAATCAAAGCCCACTGCACTCCAGGGAAATCTGCCTGATGACTGCAGTTGGCTTTCCATCTTATATTGAATCTCTTCAACCTCAGAGGGAAGTTTCAAGAAGATGTTTTTGTTCTTTTTGGTTAAACTACATAGTCGAGTACTCCATGTCTACTGTGGAATTTCTAAATAAGGAAAAATAAACAATAAATAATTTTTTTTTTTTTTTTTACAATAAATAAATAAATAATCATTTTCTAGTTTCCTAGACTTACCTTTTAATAACAACACTTGCAACCACTTCTCTCTCCAGCTGGGGTGCTACAACCTAAAAATCTGTGTGAAAGCTGTATTTTGATGTAGGTATAACTCTAAATTTGTTATGGCACATTCATTCAAACTCAAAGTGCTGCCTTGAAAGACAGATTTCATTTTGAATGTATTAAAGGTCAGCAAATTCAAGTGATGGATACAGAAAAAAATGAATTGCACAAAGTCATTTATGGAAATCCTGTAGTTACTGCCTAGATAGGCTATTGCAATAGACTTGAGAAAAAGTACTGCTTCAGTCCTGCAGTATAGCAATGTATGGCAGCTGGGTTTTGCTTAGTGCATCTTGCCCTGCATTTTTATATGCCAATTTTTTTCTTGTTCTTGCAGGTACTCTTGGATTTCAGCACAGGATTTCATGTAGAGGTAATACACAGGTCTTTCGAAACTGATTTTCTGATCAAATGAAATGTAACCAACACAATGAAATGAAAAATAGTGAACAAAGATATTTCTGAACTTGAAGACTGAAAATCTATTTAAATATTAAACAGTTGCAGGTAATAACCTGCTCACCCTCTCAAGGAAAGTTCTCCTGAACCTAAATTAATATTTCATACATGGGAATAATTTTAAAGTAAACATGTACAGTCTTATAGTTTGGGACTTGCAGACATTTAAAAAGGGACATGATCTATAAAAATCCCTTTTCTCCTTATTGTTAGAAATTCTAAATATCTGTATTTAAAGTGTATTTAAAATGGATTGAGGTTACTGGTCATATGATACTGGAACTCTCTGTCAAAGGTAAAAGAATGGAATGAAAATGGAACAGCAAGATGGAAAACCTTCAGAAGACAAAAACGTGAATGGATTAAATTTGCTGCAGCTTGTAGAGAAGGAGAAGATAATTCTAAGAGGAATCCCATTGCCAAAGTAAGTAGAAAGAAAAACAAGAGTTCACTGACAAGGAAGATTTTCTAAAGACAGGCTGATAAATGCAGAGAGATTTAAAAGTATATTTGTTTAGAGTAGTCAAAGCAAGAAATGTAGAATAAAAGAAAGATGATGCAATATTTCCAGCTCTGCTGAGACAGTCTCATAAGGTGAACCCACACAGCTGCTGAGGACTGACCAAAGGCTTCCTAGAACATTGCCATCAGTCTGCTTCCTAGACAGCTCCAACTATAGTTTCTTTGTGCACAGCATCTGTGTACTAGACCGTGATATTTTTCATTTCTCTCTCACCCTGAGAAACTCCTGAACAGAAGTTTGAGCATAGTGCATGACTTCTGTGGGCAACAGAGCAAAGAAGATGTTTTCCTATCCTCTCACCATGACCATACCCTTACTGAGGTTGAGCCACAGTGTGATACTCTTGGAAGTTTCTCTCTCCACTTCCCTGTCAGAAGATTTAAGAGAAATATAAATCCTGTCCAGCACTTATGGGGAGATGGATCTCTAGGCTAACTGTTTTGTAGAAGAGCCTTCCATTCATTCTGTCAATTGAACTTTGCGATAAGTAGTTGAGAAACTGAAATTATATAGAATTTTTTACATGCACTAATAATAGGAAGAAAAGCCCTGCAGGTTTCCTCAGTAAACTGGCATAAATTATTATTATTATCTATTATTGTAGATCCGATCAGATTGTGAAGAAAACTATCCGATCACATACAGCATCTCTGGAGTTGGAATTGATCGTGCTCCCTATGGAATATTTGTTGTTAACCCAAGAACAGGAGAAATTAATATAACATCAATAGTGGATAGGGAAGTAACCCCAGTATTTGTTGTAAGTACTTCCCTTTTTCTTTTACCTTTATAATGATGGATCCAGGGTGGGACAAGGAGAGAAGAAGGAAACAAATTCATTTGTTTCAGATTGTTACTTTGCTTATTTCACTTTTGGTTTTAAAATAAGTAATCTCTTTATCTAGATACGTTGCTTTGCTAAACACTCAGTGACGGGTGTAGATCTGGAAACACCTCTTGAACTTCGAGTCAGAGTTCTGGATATAAATGATAACCCTCCTATATTTGCACAAACTGTATTTACAGGATCTGTTGAAGAAAACAGTATGGATAGTAAGTAAATATGTTATGCCTATTCTAGTACAGTTAGTGAAGCTTCCAGAATACATTTACTATAAAGCTGGGGTGCTCACTCTAATTTTTCTTAGGCAATGACATATATTGGCCAGGGCTACTGCAGAAGAAGGAGTGGCAGATGCTTCTCCAAGTGCTATTTGAGCCGGGGTCTGAGCTCATTACCTAAAATTAAGCAGTGATGATTCCTTCCCCCTTTCCTCCCACACACGAACGCTGAACATTCCAGTTTCTGACCATATCATCATGCAAATTCCTTCAGATGTGAAAATTTAAAATAAATCAGTTCATTCCTTCTCATTAAAAAAAAATAACATTACACCTACACTTATTTCCTTTGAGGGTATATAAAATATGTTTTTTCTAATTTTTTCTATGTTAAATATTTGTATTTGTAGCCTGAGTTTTGCAGTTGCAGTAGAATATTACTAAATAAACCCTTACTTAAACCACTCAAATGGTTCTTTTTACCAAAAGTACAGCAATCAACATTAGACATGCAAACAGCACTGAGGCAATGGTGCCCAGCGTTCATTTTCTACTTTATAGAAATTCTCATTTATAACTCTGGAGATTTCTTACATCAGTATCTACAACCTCAGCACTTACTGGTTTTACATAGCCCCTATGGTGACTTAAAGAAGTTCAGTGAAAATCTGCATCATTCCATCTGACCTTAATTTTTAATGCATTTTAAAGTCATTAGCATTCTGTCAGAATCGGTACTACAAAATTAAACTTTTGTTTTTCTGGGTAAATATCAATGAACAGATAGCATTCTTTCATTTTTATACACCAAGATTTAGCATTATCTTGATGAGTTGTTTGCAGGAACAAAAAAAGATTTTCTGATTTTTAAAAAAATATTTTTTTTTTTATTTTTAGATACACTGGTGATGAAAATAATTGCATCAGATGCAGATGAACCTAATCACTTGAACTCTAAAATTGCCTTCAAGATAGAGAGTCAGGAACCTTCAGGTCCACCCATGTTCATTATGAATAAGTATACTGGAGAACTCCATCTTGCAAATTATCTTGACAGAGAGGTAACACTTCCCTTTTCAAAGTCAAATAACATTATGTTGTGGTGTATATGTGTTCGGGGGGGGCAGGGGGCAGGAAGAGAAAGGTTGTTGCTTTTACAAAAACTAAGGGAGAAATGCATTTTTTCTATGCATTACAATAAAATGTCTAAGGCAAATTCCTGCATTAGGAAACAGTAGCAAGACATGAGTATTTTAACATCTAAGATGTACAGGTGGTCCTTCTAACATGATCTTTTCTCTCTCTGTGACAGCAACATAGTAGCTACACTCTTGTTGTGAAGGCGTCAGACCGGGATGGAGCTCCAGATGGAATATCATCCCTTTGTAGCTGTAACGTTAAAGTTATTGATGTCAATGACAACTTCCCAACTCTTGCTCAAAGCTCTGTAAGTTTTTAATACCAAAAGCACCATTACTATTTTAAAACCCTGTTCAAAAACCCAGTTGATAACAGAGCCCTTACTAACCCATAGAGCGCTTTCACATTTGAATGCTCCCCTGGGTTAACAGGGTTGTTTCCTCGAAGCATGCTCAAAATCCAATCCGTCACTTGCACGCAACTCTGATAACATACACATAGGTTATTTTTGTGTTCAGAGAAGTCAAACCTGACACCGAATTCTCTGTATTCAGAGAAATCCAGTCATTCAGTTGTCCAGACCCATGCAATATGCCCAGATTATGTAGATTAACCCAATCTTTGTATGATCTCTTCATACAGAAAGAACAAATCCATTTCCTTTAAGCTGCCTCTGCAGGCACTTGAGGTGATACAGCTCTTCAGATCTGCAACTAGAATCGCAATTTACGCAGAACACAATTTTTATTAAATTGGTATGGACTGTGGCCAGGACATAGTTCAAAAGAATCTTTGCAGTCAGTCCTGTCTTCCTCACATTATAAAATTTAATGTTTGCTAATAGGTATTCATCTGTCATTACAGTTTTCAGCAAGTATTTCAGAAAATTCACTCAGTTCAGAACTGCTGCGAATACAAGCTCTGGATGCTGATGAAGAGTTTACAGACAATTGGTTAGCAGAGTTTTTCTTTATATCCGGCAATGAAGATAACTGGTTTGAAATTGTTACAGATCGAGCTACAAATCAAGGAATCCTTAGAGTAATTAAGGTATGGATAAATATCGTGATTCAGCTGTTGAAATAATAATCTTAAAATAGTTTTAATTAATTGGTAACAAAATTAAATGAGCGGTAAAAACACTGTCACACAGCCATTTAAAATAGAAAATATTTAAATAAAATTAAAGGAACTTTTATTTATTATCCACTTCTCTGTGGTTTATCTTTTAGGAACTGAATTATGAACATCTCCAGACTCACTCACTGACTATTGGTGTCAGGAACGTAGCTGCCTTCCACCACTCTGTTGCACATGACTTCCGAACATCGGGAACACCCATCGTAATAGAAGTAAAAAACGTGATTGAACCGCCAAGATTTAATCCATCTTCAATTGTGTTTTCTGTATCAGAAAGAACAAGAATTAATGATGTTGTGGGAACATACACAGCCATTGATGAGGACACTGGAGCTATTGCAACAAATGTTGTGTAAGCTCTTCTCTGCTTAACTCCCTAGGTGGAATAATTCTGTTAATCGAGATTTCAATGGGATGAGGAATAGGTTTTTTAAAGGCAGCTTTAAAAATTAACTTCAAACATGTTAAAATATTAGCAACAGAATAATAGCAATAGAATAGAATATTCTTCAGCCCATTTTTATCCTATGATTGCTGTTGTTTCCCGACCTACTTTCCTTAGTGTCCTGGTTTTTAGAATGAAACTATCACACTTAGCCTTGTGCACAAGACAAAGAAAATATAGTAGACTGCAAATTAAATAAATCAGAACAGACTTTTTTCTAACCCAACCCAAGAATATTCCTTCTTGAAATGTTTGCTACAAATAGAGAATTTGTTAGCATCTCTAAAAAAGCAAGCAGAATACCTCAATAATAGGCAATGTTATGCAATCAGAAGAGATCACCATGAGCTCATTCTGTAATTTAAAAAAACAAAAACAAAACCAAAACATTTATTTCTGCTGAAATTAATGATAATTAATGTGACCATAATTTGCTTTTTAATACATGTAGAAGTAAATACAATTTACAAAGGTTTCAAAAGTTTTCGTAGAACAGAGAAATATGTTAGCAAATACAAGTGTAGAATGTTATAGGAAGAGCTATAGATTTAACTACTGATATCAACAAGGGTTCTAGTAAAGGTTTACAGGATCCAGAAATATTTTACTTTTAGACTATAATATCACTTTAAGGATGTAATGGACCTCTGCGTATTTACTTTATTCCTAATTACTTTTCTGGTGTAAATCTTTGGAAGTCTACAGGAATTTCACCTGAACAGGGTGAAATGCAATAGGACCTAGCACAGCCTAAAGAAAAATAATCCAAAGTGACAAATATTATTTGCAAAATGAATATGTAATACATATATTCATAACATAATGCTGAGTATGTTTCCTTCACCAAATACAGATATAGTATAGGACGTGATCCAGGCGCCTGGTTCAGAATCAATCAAAACACTGGTGAAATCACACTGAACAAAGTTATTGACTGGGAATCA
Organism: Antrostomus carolinensis; assembly: GCF_000700745.2. Lineage (NCBI taxonomy): Eukaryota > Metazoa > Chordata > Aves > Caprimulgiformes > Caprimulgidae > Antrostomus > Antrostomus carolinensis. The sequence continues at coordinate 27,779 of NW_010296123.1, forward strand.
ATCTATGTAACCAATGGGCAGTACAGAGCAGAGGTTCTGGCTATCACCAGAGGTAAGAAAAGAGATTAAGTTTATTGAAACAAAATTCTCTTTGTTCCAGGTTTCCCTCCATGTTTTTTCCTGTTTCTAGTTTTCCCACCTGAACTGCATTATTTATAGTATCAGTTTTCCCTCCTGACCACAAATATCTTCTTTTTACAGGGGTTCCTCGATATACTGCTACTGGCACCATTGTGCTTTCAATACAAGATATCAATGACAATTGCCCAACTATTAATACTGAATTAAGGAAAGTATGTATGCATTCCCCATCAGTGATAATCACAGCAAAGAATAGGGGTGGTGAACCACATGGTTTCCCCTTTACATTCAGCATACATGGTGAACCTCAAACTACATGGATTATCAGATCAATAAATGGTAAATTAACCTACATTTTATAACAGAATAAACCGTAGTAATAAGCTCTTATCTAAGATAAAAGATTAGGATAACCTTTTAACAAGAAATAAAAAGGTTATTAGAATCTAGTCTAATCTCACTTAAATGTGATTTTATGCTCATATGAATCCAAGAAGTTTCTCTGGATTTGCATATATATGTATATATATTTTTAAAATCGTATTAGAACTAGAATCAGAATCATCACATGTGTTTTATCTAGTATCACCTTTCAAAGGAAATTAAAAATGTACTGATAAAAATAGAGCAGCAAAACTGTACTTTACTTGAGTGTAGCTTTGATCAGCACCTCTACTGGTCTAAACCTAATGACCAGTATCAAAGGAGTAATTTGATACCTTTTGACTTCTATATTATCTAAAAAATTCTAAGCATATGACAAAACTCTCAAATTTATTTATTAGAGTATAAAGTTATTAGCTGGCAGAGCTTTACTTTTATGAGAGGCATATGAAAATGGCAAATAAAGATTATAGTTTTTGCAATTTATTGTAAAAATTGTACTTTACGTATTTATAAGAAAAACATTTAGTCAGTGCCCAGTGGAGCTTCCCCAGTTCCCTCCAGTAAGACATGACAAACTAATGGAATAATCAAATCTCATACATTATTAAATGACAGAATTTGCATAACTTTATGCATAGAATACTATATTAAATATTAAAGTTCACAATTACAACTCCTCTTGTTTCCTATTTTTCCTAAACAGATGTAAATGTTTAAACATTATAAAACTATTGAAAAAACTTTTGAAAAAACATGTAAATTCCTTGTGAGAGAAAAAAATATATAAAGCTTGCAATTTTTTACATTCACCATTGTGTGAATAAAAATCAGGAGAAACAGAACTAGACATAAAGAAATGCATTTGCATCTTTTATATTTCTCAGGTTAAAAAGTGATGACTAGACTTACCTGGCTCAGGTTTTCTGAAAGAAAAAATCAGGATAAATAAATACTATAAGTTTCAGCTTTGAATAAGTACTGTAGATGCATAAGTAATTTAAGATCTTAGAATGCGAACACTTTGTCTTCATTCTGTTTTATGAACATTACTCACAAAAATCTTAGATTTGTACAGTATTCAGTATTTATAGTCAATACCTTAATTGAAATATTTTTCTTTTTTCCTTTTTCTCCTCCCCAAGCTTCCTCGGCAGAACTAATGAGTCCTCAAAACATTGACTTTTACATTTATAGGATCTATATCAGTGTAAGAGATAACCAAGGCCGACGCTGCCTTAAACCACATATAATTCCTGTGCAAGCTTGTCAGTGTGATAGTCGTAATTACTGCAGAAGTGGGGCCACAAAAATAATTATTGTCGGTGGTGGAGGCGGTGGCAGTGCTGGCGGTGCTACTGGTGGTGGTGGTGCTGCTGCTGGTGGTGGTGGTGGTGGTGGTGGTTTTGGTGGTGGAGGTGATGTAGGTGGTGGAGGTATGGGTGGAGGAGGCCAGGCAGGTGAGGGAGGAATAGAACAAGAAGGCGGTGGTAATGGTGAGTTTAGACCTGGAGAAGAAGGACCTGAGGACCACACAGACTGGCAGGTTTCCACTGAAGGATACGGTGAAAGCGATGAGGGATTTGCTTCAGCCACTGATGATACTTATTATGGAAGTGGAAATTATGGCAGAAATTTCCAATCTACCACACTTAGCGGTGCTGCCATTGGCCTCATGTTTCTTGGTGGATTAATATTTGTTCGTAAGTATGAAATCAAGAAAATTAAGTTTTTAACTTTCTAAAAAGTGGAATTTTTTAATTCTTCTAAAATAAGGTGACTTTTCTGGTTGGTTGTTAACCTGTTGGCTCCTGTGGGCCATTTGACAGAGAAAAAATTGTCTCTTAAATTATAAGAATTTCTATATATTTTATATTCTACTTATTTATATGCATATTTCATTCAGAAATAACTACTTCCTTCCTAAGACTTAAGGGTTTTTTCCTAAGGTGTTATCCAGTTCTCAGACCATTAGACAGGGTAAAAATGTTTAGTAGAAGATTCAGAGGATTTTGGGCAAGAGCTGTTCCTGTCACTTAGAACTTACACTTTGCATTTCATACTAATGAGCTCCAAGCTGGGTATGAAAAGATGTAAAGAAAAAGCTTCCTTTGAACACAAAGCCAGATTTCCATAGTAGAACAATAAATATAATCATCTTAGATTTTGAACATTTTGGCTATTGCTGCCAAACATTACATCTACTAAAAACAAGTAGCATTTGTCATAACAGGATCAAAACAGATCAGTCTTTCATGTGTCCTAGTATTTTTGAAGAAATATGAGTTTTAGGGATAAAAATGACTCAAGTTGGACTTTATACAGGTTTGGTTTGGGTTTTGAACTTTGACGAGTAGGAATCAACAAACACAAAATTTTGAAGCTGCAAAAGGCTTTTTTGCTTGTAGTTCCTAGGTGGTTAATGTCCCAGGACAGACTGTCTTTCTGCCTTTGGAATTCTCCTCTCCTATTTGGTAGTCTGGAGTAAATATGTCCTTAGTTGTGCAGCGTGAAGTAGCACTTTGTACGCTGCATAGCACTTTTGTCTTTTCTTTTTAGTTCACTTTGATGTTAAACCAAAAGTTTTAGAAGCTCTGCTCAGTCTGGTGTAGGCAACTGTCTCTCTCCACTCCCTCTGCTGTGTTACAAGGTTGCTAACTGAGCCATCTAGCTTAAGGACCTAAAGACAGTCAGAAGTAATAGTGAATTAATAGCCTTTCTGAAATGAGTAGTGATGTCAATGTTGGCATTTAAAGCATTCAGCAATTTCCAGCACTGAGTTCTTGAAACAGCTAAGCATAATATACCACACTGGGAAAACTGACTCACTCTCTGTAATCATTTGTTAAAACTGGGGTTTGGGGTTTGCCTCCATTGTTTCTTCAAATCAAGCATTATGTATACGTGATGTGAAAAATGCAAGTGAAGCCTTAACTGAAGATCACTGCAGCCAGATGGATCTCTCTCCACTGATTCTCATATGTCTGTTATTACTAATGTGTATTTATTTTCAGTTACAATATCTGAAGAGACAAATGTATGTTTATATATCAAGAATGAATACCACTAAATGCTATACATAGGAAACAGGTTCTGTTTGTTTAATTGTCATATGCAACTGATATTCATTCAGCTGAGATAGATCAAAGCCTGTTCCCAGGTCTATAGGCATAAATTTGGAGTAATAACCCCACTCCACCCCCGCTTTGCTCTGTTACAACTAAAGGTACAAATTATTCTGAACTTGTACATACATTTCCAAAAGCAGCTAATAATTCTGAAAGCCAGACTTGCAGGCTGCCTGATTTGAAACATTTTAAAAGACATACTTTCAAAAGTTCTTGAGCATCTGCCCTCTGGGAAAAGCAGCAATTCCTGTGAGGAAGAGATGTCCTAAATCCCTGTTTCCTGTTTCTTTCCTCTTAAGTGATTCCAATTTTGATGTCAATGAGCGACTGTTGTGGCTGTGGACCTGGCGTTGCAGGTGGAGTTGGAACTGGATTTGAACCCGTACCTGAATGCACAGAAGGGGCAATTCATCCATGGGGAATAGAAGGTGCACAGCCTGAAGACAGGGTCAGTACATCCTGTGTTTCTAAAACCCGCAGTAACTCATATTTACAGAAAAGACTCCATTTGACTTGAAGCATGAAATGGATTGATTGTAGCATTGTGTTATCTTCTAATAGAAGCCTAGCATTGTCAACAATTCCCAGACAGATATGAAAGGTGATTCCTAATTAACATTTGCAGATGGAGTTTTTGTGTTTTGTGTTCAGTTAGCTTGGCCCAACAGTTTGGTGTTACTGTTCCTTCAGCTAAAACACAGTAACTAGCAAGCTTTTTCAGTGCAAAGTAGGACAAGCTAACACAAACCATCTTCACTGATCACCTTTTACCTTGATAATGAAAAAACCTTGAGAGTCTTGGTTTGGTTTGATTGGATTTGGTTTGGTTTGGTCTGGTTTGGTTTGGGGTTTTTTTGTTGGGTTTTTTGGGGGGTTTTTTTGTGGAGATAGTAATTAACAGCTATCATTAAAAGTTTAGACTGCTAATTCCTTGATATGATTCACAAAGTCTTAGTCTTCATATGGGAATTTCAAAGTCACAATTCAAGGAGTCAAAATGTTGTTTTCCAGGATGTGTCACACATTCTTGCCCCAACAACAGCTGCAGGAGGTGATTTTGGTGAACCCTCTGGTAAGCAGATCCTAAAATTTCCTATGTCTGCTGTCATAAAGCTGTCTTTCAGAACTTC
>NW_010296123.1:32558-37126 GCF_000700745.2 Antrostomus carolinensis
CCCCCGGCCATGAGCAGGGCCACCCTCCACTAGAACAGGTTGCTCAAAGCTTCATCCAACCTGGCCTTGAACACTTCCAGGGAGGGGCATCCACAGCCTTTCTGGGCAACCTGTTCCAGTGTCTGACCACCCTCACAGTAAAGAATTTCTTCCTGATATCTAATCTAAATCTACCCTCTTCCAGTTGAAAGCCATCACCCCTCGTCCTGTCACTCCCTGCCCTTGTAAAAAGTCCCTCCTCAGCCCTCCTGTAGCCCCTTCAGGTACTGGAAGGCCACTCTAAGGTCTCTCCGTAGCTTCTCTTCTCCAGGCTGACCAGCCCCAACTCTCTCAGCCTGTCCTCATAGGAGAGGTGCTCCAGCCCTCGGATCATCCTTGTGGCCCTTCTCTGGGTTCAATCCAGCAGGGCCATGTCCTTCTTTGGTTTCTCAGCTACAACCCAACCCTTCCAGTCCTCCATCTCAGATAGTCAAACTGATGCTAGTAGGACTTCCAGTATGAATAAAGGATCTGAAGTTTAAGCCTTTAGGCAAATTAATTTCTGCAGACTACATTTCTTTAAAAATATCTGCCAAGGCTTTCAAATCTCGAGCAATTTTTCTTTACCATTCCAGCTAGTGAATTGAGAGTCTTTTCAATACATCAGTTTTAGTGGAAATCAATCTTGAGGCCAGAATAAGGAATTTTTTTCCATAACTCAGTGGTGAAAGGTTCAGTTCTTTCCAATTTCCAGGCTCTGCTTCCCATAAGGGAGAATAGGACCTGTCAAGTAGCCAGTTAATTACTGACCATTTGTGCACTAGCCTAAACAGAAAGCACAATAAATTTATGCTTCTCAGATAAGGTTCCTCCAGGAATTTAATGGCCACGGAGAATAAGTCAAGCTCTGCAGTGCCACTTTTTCTTTTTCCCCATTCCTTACTCCACAACAGGAAGGAAGGATGCTGGGCACAGATCCATTTTCACTACTTTCTGACAGAAAGAAATGTCACTCTGCAAGACAACTTCTCTGATGACTATTGATTATTCAAAAATGTTCTCACCCTTAAGGTAAAATCAAAAGAGAGCATTTTGGGGCATAAACATGAATTAAGAGTCTTTGTTCTCAGGGAAGCTCTGCTGCCATGACAATTAAGGCTTACACATGTGACTTACTTTATTCCAACTGTTCAGGCCACTATGGTGAGAGCCACTGGTTCAAATTCTTTAAGTTGAGATTAAGAAGATTAAATGAAAAAACAATGTAAGGTAACCTATGTTTCTTAATGTAATCATAGTCAGGACTACTGTATGCAATTGGTTTATTATATTACATACTGATATTTAAGACCACTCATTCCTTGTTATCATATTTGAAAAAATCTGGAGAAGGTAAAATCCTGTAAGTATGACTTTATAACTTATTGTAAAGGTCATCAATTGTTGTTGTCCCAAATCCCCCTTAACAATCTAACAACTAGAAATTGTGAAAGGACTTACAAAGCTATTTCTTTTAGAAAAGAATTTGAGGAGAAACAACTTTAACCCCGAAGTGATCACAAATATACCATTAATGTATTTAGATAAATATCCATAAGCATTATCTGATTTTTCTCACGCAAATCCCATGACAGCATGTATGTACAACAGACAGAGGAATCTCTCCAGCCAATTACACAAGTAAATCATTGATTTTCTAAAGCACATATGTATGTGCAGCCTAGCCTCACAAATAAAATCAAGGTCTTAGACGTCTCCTAATATACATTGAATTTTTATTACCATTTCAATGTTTCACACACATGCATGGATCTATGACTCAGATTCATCTGAAATACCTTTAGAAACTCAGTAGTGTCATTATACTACCTGTAAAAACAACTGGCAAATTCTTTGTAAATTTTTGAAGAGCACAGGAAGGATAACTTCTTTTTCTGTTTTCAGACATATATACGAACACATATGGAGGAGGAGGAGTAGTAGCTTCTGGTGTTGAAGAAACTACAGGGGTTGGCTATGGCACTGGTACCGGTTATGGAACAGCTGGAGGAATTTCTGGAACAGGGGAAGCAAAAGGATCAATTGGAGGAACAATAAAAGAGTATCGAGAAGGAGGGGTGAACATGGCCTTCCTAGACAACTACTTCTCTGAGGTAATTACCTGATCTTCTTTGCATTATATCTATGAGCCTACTGTTAGATTCTTCTGCCCAAGTTACATGGTGGAAATCAAAAATAACTCCATACAAACTGAAACTTCCATGATATAAGACTGATGTGAGAGCAAAGCTGACCATACTAGTAGGAAAAACTAAGACGCTAGTAGTACTGCTTTTGAGCTGCTGGCATAGTAGATTTGATTGCTCAATAGCCTCTTTGTACAACTGATGGACACAGTGCAGTTATGAGTAGCAAGCAATTAAATTATTTCAGCTTCATAAGTGACCACCAAATTTACTTAATTGCCACCATTTCCAGTGTATAAATAGATAATAACTTTGTGACATTGTTCACACATACTTCCTATAGAGCTTGTTTAATGAAGTGACTTTAACCCTTAAAGAACTGTGAACACCAGTTCACTTTCTTCCTTATTTTTATTGCCATTTCTGTTCCCTGAAAGACTTGCAAACTGCAGGTGACACAAATATGCAGTTTTGCAATTGGCAACATATTAATTAGCCTTTGCATATGGGATAAAAAAATTATATGGAGATTACGTGATTAATGGATCAATGCAATATATTTTCCTAATTAACATGAAGTGAAGCATAAATACTGTAATTTCATATGTCACCAAAATATCAATTAATATCTAAGGATTGCTGTATTTCAAAATCTAAACAAGATTCAGTAGAGGAGAGGACAGAGCAGTCCCAAAGTCCTGAGCATGGACTTCTCCCAGACTATGATCTCCCTGCCTAGGCAGGGAGCACTGTGTATTAACTCTCTGCCAGAGATTACCCCTCGTACAGACCATCTCAATCTCCAAACCTTCTGCCTCTCCCTCCTGGGCCTCCTCTTCTGTCCTTCCCTGCTTCCTCCAGCATCACTCCTCATTCACTTTAAATTCTTCTCTTTCCTGCCCCATCCCTCTACACTGACCACCCACCATCCCCAAGGCCATCAAAAATCAATGATCTCCATCCTGCTCAAAATGGATTCCTCTCTGGGCTCGCTAAGCCTTCCTCACGGTGGCCAACCCTCAGTCCTATCCCCTCTGTACTGGCTTCTCCACTGCTCCCCTTGCCATCCTGCTTCACTCTTCTTCCTACCACTTCATCTAGGTACTGCTGCCCAACGGGCACATTTGTTCCCCTGTCCCATTTGCTCTCTCCCTTCACCTCACAGTCAGACCCACTGATGGCAGACCAAATTTGAGATGCTAAGTGTTTGCAGAAACAATAATAAAATATCAGTAACATTTGAATAACACTTATTTCAAGGTCACAAAAATATCAATGATATCATTTGTCCAGCTGATGTTCTGTTTTTCAAATCAGCTGAGCCTTACTGTGGGTAGGGAACCTTTGCTATGGTTTGAGTCTACATGGTTAAAAACGTGATGAAAAGTCACTCTGCTGTTTTTTCTGGTTTTGCAAACTACAGAAAGCATTTGTGTATGCCGATGAAGATGAAGGTCGGCCGGCAAATGACTGCCTATTAATATACGATCACGAAGGAGTCGGTACTCCTGTTGGCTCTGTGGGTTGCTGCAGCTTTATTGGAGAAGATATAGACGAAACGTATTTGGATACACTAGGACCAAAATTTAAGACCCTGGCAGAGATTTGTCTGGGCAAAGAGATTGAACCCTTCCCTGATGTCAACCTACCCTGGCCATCTGTTAATGCTACTTTTCCAAACCCCGAAAGCGATCTAAACCTTCCGCCACCTGGAACCACCATCGTTGTCAATGGAAGTGCACCTATGCCTCCCCCAGTCGGCACTACAACAGTTGTTACTGAAAGCACCTACACATCTGGGTCAACCATACAGCCACCAAGGCCAATGCCGGATCCTTTGCTCCATGGCAACATGACAGTGACTGAGACCTACACCTCTGGCTCCCCCTCTCTCCGTGTTGACCCTCTGCGAGCATCCAACGTTGTTGTAACAGAAAGGGTTGTTGGTCCTGCATCTGCCTCTGATTTGCGCGGCATGCTAGATATTCCTGATCTCACAGACGGGTCCAATGTTATTGTCACAGAAAGAGTAATCGCGCCAAACTCCCGGCTCCCGACCTCTCTGAGCATTCCTGATTTGGTAGACGGGTCAAATGTGGTGGTGACAGAAAGGGTGTTCAGGCCTGCCTCTGGAGTGCCAGGCAGCTTAATAAATATTCCCTCAGAGTTATCGAACGCCCACAATGTGGTGGTCACTGAGAGGGTAGTATCAGGGTCTGGGATCAGCACCCTTGGAGGGACAAGCTTAGGAGGAGCAAATCTGGGGGGCCTGAGCAGTGCAGGTCAGGTGCTCAGCACCGACGGTCACCTTGGCCAGGCTATGGGCACAGTGTCCCCTGGAACCTCACGGAGAAGAGTGACCAAGTACAGCACTGTGCAGTATTCCAGTCAGTAAGGCCTCTG
>NW_010296123.1:37143-42427 GCF_000700745.2 Antrostomus carolinensis
AAATCGCCATTTGCACCAACACTCGTTAGCTGCCACCCACCAAGAATATTGTTATTATTTATAACTAGGAAATAGCGCTAAAGTTTCAGGGATTCCTACTTGGGTGAGGATCTCTGAAGGGTGCCCCGTTTCAAGGTCAAACACAGGACTTTGTCAGTGAAGGGAAAGTTGAAGTTAGTTTTAAATTTATTTGTTTCTCTCCAGCTAGCACTGCAAGTATACAAACAGATACTCATGTTTTTGGAGAGAAAACTGCTTACGGAGCAGGGCAGTGAGAGGAGATCATTGTGCACATACAGTATCAGCATGAATTAATGTAATGTTAAAAAGTGTTAAAATACTATACTGCTGAGTGATCTCCCACAAGAAGTAGATTTGGGTCAACAGCACCTCACTGACAAGACAGGAAAATAACGTAATTAATAATTAGTCAGCTCAAGACTAAATAAGCACTTTCAAATGCATCATTTTACTTTGCATGTAAAGTAAAAGGAGCGCTACAAAATGGCACTTTCAATCATTTCTCCCATCCCCGGCAATAGTTATAAATAATAATCATATAAACACAATACATTTTCATCACTTTCTGAAGTTCATGGTAAAACATACACTCTGCCATGGCCTGCCATGTTGCTACTCTCATGGTGAGAAGCATGACCAGCAATTTGCTGCAGCCGGCACTGCCGCATTGACATTGTTGGCTTCATCTTTTCTCCATTAACGTTACAGCTTTACTTAAATCTAAAAGGACTTCAGTGACAACCAGGAGCTTTTAGTCAGATTTTTTGTGCCAAACTATGACTACCATCTAGGTCTCCAATGTCAGGTTATATTAAGAGCGTTATAACACACCATGCAGATCTCTTTTCTAATACTGAGAAGAAAATAAAGTCTTAGAAACTTAGTGATGTGGGGAGGCAATAGCAAGAATTATATTGCTGACACTGGTAGCTGAAGTCCTTCATGGAAAGAAAAAAACACTTGAGAGCAATATAAATTTGCTAATAAGCAATGTGGAGAATTATTATTTTATATGTCAATGTATTTTGCGTTGATATTCTGAAAGTTTATTTGAATGTGTTAATTGAAAAAGACTTTATGATCTTGATGAATCTTAATTAAATCTGGCTTTTATTTTCCCACAAAAACAGCTCTACTGGACTCTTGTTATCCTAATAATACCTTTAGAATATGATTTGAAGGAGCAAAATATCTATCTCATTTTACTTCTGTATCATATGTATAGTAACCATAGTGTACACAACATTGCTTCAGTGTAAATACAATAGTTATACTGAGGGACCAGCTTTTTTTTATTGACCACCAAATCAGTAGTTTTCCCTCAAATTTTGCTTCTTCAGCTTTGATGGATAGGCTAATGAAAAGTTATTAAGAGTTATCTGTGAATCTCCCGCTCTATAAAATGGTGAAGAAACTTGCAGTTGTGTATCCAGATTAATTCATTTCAGAAGATCTGGATGACAAGTTTCTGAGTTTGATATCAGGAAAAGGCTTTTTAAATGAAGCTTTCAGAAATGCGACTAAATCTGCTGTCAAAGACAACATGCAGTGCCATCTGAGTCAATGCCACAACCATTGACTCCAGTAATCTCCAGAAGTCATGACCAAATCCAGGGCTACCTTAAGAAAGGGTCCCTTTCATGGCTTCATGTTTTTTTCTGAAGCAACTGAGCATGCTAAATAGTCTCGCCATAATATCTAAAGTATTGCTATTTTTACTTCATCCTGTAGCCTTGATTATCTTAAGTATCACTAAAATTGCATTGACTTCAGTGGGATTAGTCTCTCCTATACATTATGTACCAACTGTAAGTATGGTTTCTGGAACCATTCTTTAAAGAAGGAAAATAGATACTAATATATAAAGCTATGACCTTTTATATCTGGAGAATTTGTGCTGAAATTCACGAAAATGCTGACAAGGTCCGTTTCATTTTGCTAAGCACTTATTTACATAAAAAAGCAAATATTTGAAATATGCATGAGTCTCTGGACATTTATAAAGCCAAAACGCATTAGAGATATTTTTCGTATTAAAAAATGAAGTCTTCTGTAAATATTTCCATAATAATCTTATGCAAATCAGAAATATTTTTCTTAACTGTGCTTCAAAGTAACATGTAGTCTTCAGAAGCACATGCTGAATTCTTTGTGACCCTCTTGAACAGGAATGCTGAATGAAGTATGAGTGGCTGAACTAACTATGGTCTCTTGCATGTCTACAAATAGAAAGGGAAAGAATTAATAGAGAAAAAATGTTGTTTCAAAGTACAGCCTTTGGTTACGTAGTGGTTGTCTACTTCTAGCACTATCTTTTACCAACTTTTTAAAGATAAATAGCATATTATTTAATACAATTTTTTGAAAGATTTCTAGCATTTTTTAATATTGGTGTCTCACATCAAACAGCAATCACATTATCCCTCAGCAGATTTCCAGTGCATTTCTGAATATTGATTTCTATTGCTGTGTAATTTTTACAAACTTTCTTAAAATTGTTTTCTTAGTGAGATGCGGACATTTTTAGGTTACTGCAAACTGTGGAAGAAAAATGTATCTGAAGATGTGAACAAATATTTGGTTCACTAAAAATTCTGTGCAAATTATTTTTCTAGCTTTATTCTTAAAAAATAGCATACAGTTTAATTCTTATTAAAAGGTATTAGTTTTGTTTCTTTTACTTCAGTTGCAATTTAGAAGCCCACTTGTCATATCATTTAATAATAAGAATGAATGCTATTCAGGAACGAAAGACAACTTCGAGCAGTGATATTAATCCTGCTCTAAACCATTCAAGCAAAAAAACGCTTACTAAAGTGTCAGCAGTGTGCAACACCAAGTCTGTGGCTTTGTTTTTTTACTTGGGTTTTGTAGAAAAGGATCCTAAAATTTTACACAGGCTCATTGAGATCTTGGCAGCATGAAAACTGTAATGCCATGGAAGAAAACAGAGCCACAGGAAGTTGAGGATCTTATTAGATTTCTATCTTGGCAACACTGAACTTTAACTGCAAGTTTCAATTCTTTCTACTCAGCCCTTATTTTGTGGTAATAAATAAGATATTTAAATTGTTATGAGTAGCATCTACTACTTGTAATATGAAAAGACCACACAAATTTAAGCAAAAATTAAAAGTTTACTGTTTTGTTTGAACTAACATAACTGCATAATTCAAATACTCCTCACTACTGAGTAACCAAATGCAACATTTTCATTCTATTTAAAATATAATTAAGATTACAGTGTTACTGTGTTTCCATGAATAAAAATATTAGAGATTTGTTTGTAATAATTTGTGAATGGCACTGAAAAAATATAATAAATGATCATTTGGAACATCATGTTTTAAGTACAGTGGCTCAGGATATTTTTTTTTCCATTTATCAGTGGGAAACATAGTTTGTGCAGGAAAATTCTAGTTTTAATTTTCTTTCAGAGAAAAAATAAATAAACAAAAGTTGTTGATTTAGGAAGTCAGAGCATCCCAGGGTGAAACTATTTCATGTGTTAAATTGACTAACATACTTTGGTTTAGGTTGTCAAGCAGAAACTTGTGTCAGGTCTCACAGGAATTAGAGTACAATTTCCACAAGTCATCATCCTCTGCGTTGTTCTCTCTCTTCAGATGGCCTTCTCTATGATACCCTTCTGTCCTGCAGCTCTGAAACAGTGCTTCAGAGGAACTAACACTGGAGTACAAGCCACAGAGAAGAGACAGAGCAAAAGACACTTGAATCACAGTATTTGGGCAGCACAGGCATCACAGGTACATTCAGTGCATACAGGTCAAGCTGAGTTGAGCCAAGCAAAAACTCTTTGGCTCTAAATGTAAAAACAGTACAATTTGGCATTTCTGAATCAAATTTTTTCCAATGTTCCAAGCCAGGATTTATTATAATATTGATTTTTCTTTTGTACAGAGATTTTCCAAAAGGGCTTATTTTAATGCAGTAGAAGACTGCTTTTGAAAAGAGAATCATATACTTACTTCTAAGTCTAATGTATAATTTTATTACACCTTAACATTTTGACATCTTTTTTCTCAGTATGATTTTTGGCACTCACACATACCTCAGGTAATGATTTAAATATCTTTCCAGGAAGTTAAGTTAAATCATTGTCTATCTTCTAATTTAGAGCAACAATATTGCTATCAGTCTGATGACACTGCTAATTCCAGTGCAACAAACATAATTTATCATTAACCTTCTGCGTATTTAGAACCTGCTTAAGTGAAAATAAAGCAAAATTCCCTTAAACAAAACCATTTGTCACCCCCAATAAACTTTTGTTGAAATCTATGGGAGTGCATGTACAAGTCAAAAATGGGTCAATAGACATAAAGTTCTTTCATATCCCAAGTGCACTGAAATTTTACAAAAAGAAGAACAATGACAAAATTACAAGTGGTGATGGTTTTGGATGTATTTTTGTATAATAACAAATATGTCATATTTTCCTGTTGCAATCAGTAGTTAAACAGCATCTTGCAATTCAGGATACAGCACAATAAGGTATGAAATGGAACAGTCATGAAAAGCCAGTTTAGGAAATGAAAGCCAATTAACTGACATCCATCACATCCATCACATATTCATCATACACTATTGGGCATACCTGCAAATTTAGTTATCTAGCTGTTAGCCCTCTTATTTTTCCTGGTTTTTAGGAAGGCTCTAAAAAAAAATATATACGTATATAAAATATATATATTATTTGCAGGCTTTTTTCCAACTCCTTCATTAAAAATTTGATTCAAGCCAGTCAAAATCTAGGTAAAATAAACAGTAATTTTGTACCTGCAGGCTTTGATCTTACAGTGATCCAGTACCAAAGATCTGGGAGAGGGTCTGTCCATGTGCCAGTCACTGCAGGCTCAGTCTGTCAGGGAGGCGAATCATCTTGTGACACTGGACTGGGACTCAAGAGACAAAGATTTCCCCAGTGCTCCTTATAGGACCTTGGTAAGTTGTTTAATTTTTCTGAATTGTCAATAAATTGCCTTTGAAAAGGGCACTGGCAACTTCATCTCATCCCCTTAGGAATATGATTATAAATTCATCAAAGTTTGTAAGATGCTCTGGTGTTAAGGTATTTTGGTAATACATATATATATGTTGCCAGCAATTTGCCTGTAGCATGCATACAAAGGACACTTCTTGAGTTTCTGATGCAAATTGACTGTAAAATCCACTCTAGATCAATTATTTGTATATAAATAGCCAAATAACAGCTATTGGACATGCAAAATCCATTAATAAT
>NW_010296123.1:42442-44506 GCF_000700745.2 Antrostomus carolinensis
TGTAATGCTTTTCTTGTGTTGTTTCTGGGTGTTTAAGTCTGACCCTTATCTCTTTGGTTTCCTTAGTTAATATATTATGGAATAAAAATGGCCATGGTAGGCAGTAGATGCACCATGAGCAGGCTTACAAAGGGTCTAGAGAAATTAATGTGGAAGAGGTCTATAAATACAAACTAAATATCCTTAACAAGGCGAATCCTAGGGGACGGACTGCAAACAATGGCCAGGCTTGTGCACACTTTCTAAATGGTATCTCCCATTGACATTGTCAGGGACAGAATGAAAACAAATATACTCATTTTTCTTGTAAGTCTTATCACTTAGGCTCCACTGTCACACAGGGCGCGCTTTCAATTTTATTACACCCAAGTCAGAGTTTAATCCAAAAATTCAGCAAGACCATTGCCAGTGGTTGCAAATAGCTTGCTTTCTCACCTTTGAAAAGTTGTCTAGTCTCAGTTCTAAGAGATTGTCTAGGATCTGCACTTTTTATAGAGGTCAATGTATTCTCTCTGCTATAGAGGATAATTATCATTATAATTATCATTATAATTATATCATTAATAATCATCATTAATAGAATTTAATGAGAGGTTTTTGTATATGGATGGTACTGTGGTAATTCTCAACTAGCAACATGAGTTAAATGTAGCAAAAACATATTCCATCAGCCAGCTCCTATACTTATTGATATGAGACACGCACTCTTCACAAGCTAGCCAACACTTGTAAAGAGCAGGTTTTTCAACAAGGCACTCTGTGGTGAAATTACCAAAGGTGAGGTTTTAGTTAGCATTCAGATTTGTATGTTGCACACCAATGTAACTTTCAAATAGCCTTTTAAGAAGTAAAGGCCCTTTTAGGAGGGCCTGCTGTGACAGGACAAGGGGTAATGGTCTTAGACTAAAAGAAGGTAGATTGAGACTAAATAAAAGGAAGAAATTTTTTACAGTGAGGGTGGTGAAACACTGGAATAGGTTGCCCAGACAGGTGGTAAATGCTCCAACTCTGGAAACATTCCAGGTAAGGCTGGATGGGGCCCTGAGTAAGCTGACCTAGTTGAAGATGTCCCTGCTCACTGCATGGAGCTTGGACTAGATGACCTTGAAAGATCCCTTCCAACCCAAAACATTCTATGATTCTATGAAAATTTAAAGGAACCTTCTCTGTTATCACATGCACTCCATTGATAACTGGCAATCACATTATAGAATCTCTTTTATGAGCTGACTGAAATCTGCCCCCAAAAAAAAGTCATGTTCTTGTCCCTGCATTTCCAACAGAAAGTCACCCGAAAACCCACCAATTTAAGGATTCACTCTTCTTCTAATTTCCAGCCTAAACTTCAGGTCAGTTGACATCTGGTTTTGCGCCTCTGTTGTTCTTCACTTTTAAAATGGAGACCTCTTTTTTTGATAAGCCAACCCCTTCTAAGGTTACCTGCTGAATTAGTATAGAGGCATACACAACAATTTTAAGTATATTAGCTCATGTACCTCAATTGTGACAGAAAAAAATCAGAGAATACTCTTCTTTCTCCTGAGACAAGGAATGCCACATTCCTGTACCTACAGTCCCTGAAAACTTACACGGTACTGCACCACTGCAGCTGACACTGGACTTGACAAATCGCAGGAAGAACAGCAGAGATTGTTTCCATAGCCCAAGCTGCAACTTTTCAAAATAACTGTCCAGCACTGATGAAGATTCATGGACCAAAAAAACAAAAAAAGGCTAATATTTCTATTTCTGCCAATCACAGGTATAAACTGGCAGAGGATTGTCTGGAGAGCAGCCCTGCAGGACTGGATCTGGGGTACTCATCGGCAGCAGGCTCAATATGACCCAATGTGCCCTGGCAGCCAAGAGAGCAAACCGCATCCTGGGGTGCATCAAACACAGTACAACCAGCTGGTCAAAAACGGTGATTATCCTGCTGTGTTCAATGTTGCTGTGGCCTCACCTTAGTGCTGTGTGCAGTTCTGGGCCCCACAATTCAAGAAGGATGTGAAAGTCCTTGAATGCGTCCAGAGGAGGAGGGCAACAAAGCTGGTGGAAGGGCTG
>NW_010296124.1:0-17021 GCF_000700745.2 Antrostomus carolinensis
AGTGGAACTTCTTTGAGAACCTAAGCCAGAAACCCACAGGACCTTGGATCAAGCCAATGATAAAACTGCTCAGGATGAGACTGTAATAAATGAAAACATACCAACACAGGTGAATGAGAAGATCAATGGCAAGTTTTGCTAAGAATGAGTCTAGTAATATATGAAATTGAAAGTAGTATCACCATTGAAGTTTTTCAGCAGTTCATGACTGAGATTTGACTGTATGGCTAAGAGGAAAAAAGATTGGTTTAACTGTCCATTCATCTTCTCTAGATTGTCAGATTACATACGTTGCGTGTCAATAACTGGTTACTCTCTGAGAATAAGATGTGTTAGTAGATGCTTGAGGACACAACTCCTTTTAGAAAAATATACAATTTAAGAGCAGTGTTTTATGTAGAACTGTGACTCCTTCCAATTGCATTTCTCCCTTCTACCTGTATATCAATCAAGGATTAATTCTAATCTCATCCCATTTTAATTAAAAAAAACCCAAACTAACTTTATTTTAGACATTATAGGAATATCTAAAGGTTTTATGTTTTATCTAGAAATGTTTAGATGTTCAGACTAGGCAATGTAATAATAGTCAACACTGTTCCCTTAATGACATTTAATTATGATGTAAGAAGTTAAATTATTTGTCAGCCTGCAGGAACTGGCCAATTTTCTTTCTGGTGTGAGGAAAAAAAAAAAAAAAGGAATTGAACCAACAAGATACATTAGTAATAAAAACATTAAATCTATAAAAAATAACTCAGGGAGACTCCATGCAGAGACGGGGTCAGTAGTAACATCAGATTAGAAGGATGGTATTTTTGATTCAGACATCAGAAGACAATGATATGGTCTAAAAATATTTGGTCTTCATACACAGTTATTTACCTTTGTCTTCCTCAGAGTTCTGTACTTCTCTCCTGAAAGATTTTTCAGGCCACAATTAATCACCTATGTAACTAATTCTCTCACCAGAAATTACTTAACTTTGTTTTCCTGAATTTTAGACTTTGAAAAGATAAAACCTCTACAACATCAAAATTAGACAGAGAGATGTATAGCCCATGGTATAGCCCATTTTGACCATGTCCTAATACATGGTGATTCTTCTACCCGATTCTTAACACAATTTCTACAATTATAACATTTTGATTTTTTAATGATAGAAGATAGTAGGGATTTTGTCATTGATGCAGAATATTGTCCCAGATTCTGTATTTAAATAGCAGAAGCAAAACACAAAATGTCTTTTTGTTTTGTTTTGTTTTGTTTTATTTTATTTTATTTTATTTTATTTTATTTTATTTTGTTTTGTTTTGTTTTGTTTTGTTTTGTTTTGTTTTGTTTTGTTTTGTTTTGTTTTTGCTTAAGTCTGGTCAAAACATTCACACTTTCAGCTGCTGTACTAAATGACATGTGTCCTCACAGCAGATAATCTCACAGGTCAACTCAAGAGATATTTATATCACAGTAGTGATGCAGAAGGATACAAATGTATTGCTCAGAACTCAGAAGTGGTAAAACAAGGGGCAGTGTTCTGGATGTCCCTCTCACATAGGACTAGTTCTTCAAAACTTCCAAAGCCATCCTGATCATTAAGTTTATTATTTTTATCTTTGTAAAGTTGTTCATCCTCATTTTGAATACGAGAATTCACTTTATACTGTATGAAGTGAGAGTTTGCAGGGATGGACACTTTATTACCTTAGACCAGTTGTGTTTTTGTGAATTTGCCTTTTAGTAAATTAGTTTGAAGGCAGAGAATGATTTTGCCCCTTAGCAATACTTCTTAACAAATTCAAGAAGCCTTGTTCAAAAATGCTTTAAACATTACCTTAAACACAATTAGCTACACCGTGCTGTGGGTTTGTGTTATGGTATCACATGGAGTCCTGGACATCTCCTTAGAATCATAGAATGGTTTGGGTTGGAATGGGCCTTAAAGATCATCTAGTTCCGATCTCCCTGCCATCAACAGGGACATCTTCCACTAGACCAGGTTGCTCAAAGCCTTATTCAACCTGACCTTAAACATTTCCAGGGAGAGGGCATCCACAACTTCCTTGGGCAAGCTGTTCCAGTGTCTCACCACCCTTACCCCTTGTATCCTTCCCAGATGAACTCCCTCTGGCTAACACAGTGACCTTTCTTCCCAGGTGTAAGGAGGAGAAAAGACAAGATGTAACAGGAATTAGTAGTCAGGACTTATCCAGACACAAACAAGAATGGAAATATTTCAGAGTTTAGACATAACTATTTTGCATCTATTTCCATCCTGGCACACAATTCTTTGAACTGTCATATGCTGTGTATTTAACCTACTTCTGAAAGATTATTATTTGGGAGCAGGGCAGTCAGGAGTTCCAATAATCGTTATTTCCCAGGACAGAATCAAAATAAGTGGAAGAGTATCTGTGCTCAATGATGTTGTTCTCACCTAGCGTGACATCAGATCTTGGGTCATTACTTATTTCCTTTCAGCATCCCAGAGGCTTTTCTCTGCTCTGCCCACTGCATCATGGAGGCAACTTATGAGATACTATTACTATCTAGGTTTTTCTTCACAGTCAGCATGGAGTTGGGTTGGACCAGATCAAGCAGTGGGAACTGTCAGATGGACCTTGTGCATAGACTGCTGATTTTCTTGACACATTATCTGTTGCTAAACAGTGAACGGACTGTCAGCCTCAGCACTCATACACTTTTAAGGAACAATATAATGTCATTATGTAAGTAATGATATTTATAGGAAATTATTGATGAATGGAGTTAACTTTCTCTTCTGAGAACCAATTCAGCTGGAGTTGAGCTGGACGAGCTAGTTTAACCTGGAATTGAATTAATTTGACCTGGCTATTCTTTGAAACAATAAACTAGCAGTTCCTATTGAGACATTCAGGTCTTTTGGGCAAATATGCAGTACAACATTTTTCTAAGATTATTTAACTGAGAAATTGAAATGGAGGAAACAAATTAGTAAAAATTTGCATCCTTTTTAAAGTCTTTTCCCTTTTATTACAGAAAACAATGCCCTAATTAAAATTCATATTATCTGCTTAGGGTTCATAAAGTGCATAATTTAGATATGCTAATAACTAGGCTATTTAAAAATTACAATGTATTTAAAAATGTATATTATGCAATAAGTGTTTTTTAATGTGCACGGTTTACTCAAAATATTTAACCAGCTCCAAAGTATTTAAGATAATTACAGTACCACCCAAGTCTTCTCTGAGAAACTCTCTTGTGTCACTTCCTCACAACCAGTAACAAACATTACATGGATGGTGTGGAAATAAACCAAGTTCCTTGGCCTTGTACATGGAGGATGAAATACATACTGTTGCTGATAATGAATATGTGTCCATTCTTTGCTCACCTATATAGGTTCTTATATTGTATTCAGCCCTATAGTATAGAAGAAATTCCTAGTACTGTTTTAAAGGACTTGACTAACATCAGATATTCTTTCTTATACTTTCTTCCAGGGAGCCATGGCCAATGGCAGCTGGTGGAAGCAAAGCCTTGAGATGTCAAACATGACAAAAATGGAGCTTTTATATGCGGTATAAGTGTTAACACTTTAGGGAGAAATTGTGTTAAGAACCAGCACTGAGCACAGGTGTAATGTAAAAGAATGGGCTCTGGTCCTGTAAGCTGTAGCAAGCAACAAGGCAGGGAAATGAAGGTGCCAAAGGAAAGTCAGAAGAGGGTTAAAGAGAAGAGCTAACATGCAGCTTAAAACAGTCTGCCTAATTGGCTTTAGATTTACAGGAAAGTGAACACTACCAGAGCTATGCAGTACAAACATACCCAGGAAAAAAGTAGTTTAATAAACCATACAGAAACAGAGAGTCTTCAAAATGCTGCAGAGAACTGGATGCAAAAGGTTCCTACACACTCTGAGGAAAATTGCATACATTTTTTTATGTGTAGGACTGAGTGTAGTTATTACTCCTACATTTGTTTTTCTCTTTTCTACAAAATATGTGCAATTAGCAGCAGTCAGATGATTCCAGACAGGAATCATACATCCTGGTATGGAAAGAGAGAGATTTATTGGTACAAAACCTTCAACGTGGGAGTTCAATGCTTGTGCAGTAACCCTCTTTCTCAGTTGCATGTCAACCATTGAACCATTGGCAGATTTTTCTGGGAGTCTGTATTTCCTTAGAATCACACTGAATAGATACTTCTGTCACTGTACCGGCAAGAATTTTTTCATAAAAAATGTGCAGATTACAGCAGCCATTGTTACCTGCTTCTGATTATTTTTCCTTTGCTATAGACCTGCTGTAAAGTAGTGACACTTCTGTTGTTATTCATTACCCTTATTTTTTCACATTAGATATCAGTCCTTTGTCTTTGAAGCAAAGATGAATATTTATATGGATGGCTAATTTATCAATACTAGGAGCTGTGATCTGAACCAGAACATTCAAGATGGGATATAAGGTATATGAAATACTCTTGATGATAATTTTAATGGGGAATTTGGAAATAATTAAAATTTCTAAAAGATCAGTGTTCTCTATTCATAACTAGTATCCACAGATGTAATTATTACGATTTTTATTCCTCTGAACAACTCTTGGTCTACTCCACTGAAAATCAAAAAAGGAAGCAATTCTCATTCTTGCTGTTAAATGTCATAAGAAAATTGTATTTATAACATATCATCAACATTATATAGCACAAAACATAGCCATAGTTAGGAGCAGCTATTGAAAAAGGTCTAGCTAAGTGGAGCTTCATGATTAAAGAAATGTTATAGAATGATTGACTAGAATAGAAAGCTTTTATGACATTATATGGGCATAAAAATATATTTGCAATGCTGTGGCAAAGCTAGACCTTTAAGCAGTGGCATATTGCCATTTGTGAAGACACATCAAATTGATGTTATTAAATGTAATTCTCTTTGTGCTACTATTTGCTGTTGAACAGAGATCAAAATGGAAGGAGAGATGACTGTTCTTTACTTACGCAAACTGTCACCTCTGATCTGAAGATCTGTGTCAATTTTTCTTACTTCATTTTTTTTCCCAACCAATAGCAATGAAGATGGGGACAGGGATTAAATCCCCTCACATTCAAATTTGAGCATATCTGTAGAGAAAAGAGTGAAAAGGAGGTAAAGGTAGCCACAGTTAAGCTGCTACAGTGGGCCAATTCCTCTGCTCTACTGGAGAGGTCCTATGTGAGTTACAGGATATTTTTAAAGAACCTTTTGTGGATCTAGGATTAAGTGTGACAATACTCAGAGTTATCAGACACTTCCCTGCACAAGCTTGGAAATTCAGATACTTTTGTTAAATGCCTAAAATCCTTGTATAGAAAACAGATTTATCTAGGTGGCCTGGGTAGGGATACACAACTGTAGAGCAGGAGGATACTTGAGCTGACAAACAGTAAATGAAAAGGGAGAAGTGTTCCTGAAAGCCCTTCTCTGTTGCCTTCCGAGAAGGCGTGGCGACCTGGTTCAGGAACAGCGCGACAGCCAACCCCAGGCTGCTCGGGCCATCAGCTCACAGACACCAATGTGGTGGACGGCAAATGGCGTTTATTGATGTGCGACATGGCATTATATAGCCCGGGTTCGCAACGTCACTTCCGTCTGCTTACATCACAGGCTAAATGCTATTGGCTACTAGGAGAGAGGGGCCTTATCTTTCCGTACAGCACGATATCTTCCGGCCGCCAGACCCTAACTACCACACTTCTCTCTCCTGCACTTCACAGGGGCTAAAGCCCTAGCTCGGGAAGTACAGAAACTGAATTTTAGCTCTTAGCTTCAAAGGACTCAAACTCACATATTTTTTATTTAGAAAAACAAAACTAGTGACCTGTATAGAGCCATAAGCAAAGCTATAGGGCTCTCAGCTAAGCTGAAATATGAATGTTCTCCATCTCCTGTTGAATCCAGGCCTCTACTGTGAAGGGCAGGGAGAATGTGCAGAGGACAAAGTGGAAAGTTATCTGACTTCATAGCCAATTGGAAAAAATAGCAGAGAGGTTTAGCCATGGGAATAAAATGGAGTTTGTTAAGGTAATCTAGATGGAGGCTGAAGGGATTGGGAACTAATGATCGAAGACAGCTAAAACTGTGAACCCAAAACTCAGAAGAAATTAAGCAAGTTTTGAACAACTAATTCACAAACAATATCAAAGTACTAAAATACTGGAAAACAATTTCCTTAGTATCAAAATATCCACATTCAATAAGGGCAAAGTCTTTCATTAAAGTGGCAAAACTCATCTTCAAAACAGATCTGCTTGAAGAATGAGGTCTTCACTGTAAATGCAATGGGTCAAGCTTGCAGAAGAATATTACTATTATGCTTAAGACAAGAGAAATTAGCAGAAAGTTTCAAAATCTTAAAGAAAAAATACACCCAAGTGTTTAATTAAACTCAATCCTCTAAAAACAATAATATTTATTTTTTTCACAATTATTAAAACATAGCATACTGGTGCTTTCCTTCTCTCCAGTTCATAGGTACTGGTTTTAGTGCTTTTGAATAGCTAAAGAGCCATAAATATATATTTGGCATTTTCGCATGTGTTGCAGGTTCTGTGATATATCCCAGTGCCACTAGTACCAAAATGTCAGGAAAAAGGTGTCAGCTGTATCATGGTCATAGCCAAATCACTTCTATTTGTTACCCACAAATAATGTTAAATAATAACCATAAATGTCAAGTACTAATGTCAGATAATAACCATAGATGTCACTTAGAGCAATTTTCTGACTTGCCTCTTAAGTAGGTATTTGTAGAGGACAGAAATGTTCAAATTTTAAATGTAAGTTGTTCAGTAATAATAAATAATAATCCCATACCTATTTCCAGCACAGTATTTTTCATCTTTAGATCTCAAATATTTCACACAGGACAGTAATACTTTAGCCTGTCTTCCTCTCACAGTCATAGTTTGAATATGAAAAACTGAGTCATAAGGAGGGAAATGCCAGCAGGACAGCGGCAGAGCCAGGACATGGTCTATGGGAGTTTCTATCACACAAGTGAGGAGTATGCTGCCTCCCACAGAAGCTGATAACTCTGGATGAATGAAGTTTTCTTTCCTATATCCAGGCAGAAAGTTCCCTGCCGTGACTTGTGCTGATTGCCTCTTGTCTCGTCACCATGCAGCCATGTGAAGAGCCTGCCTACCTCTCCTTTTGTTTTGGCAGACTATGATGAGGTCTCTCTGAGCCTTGTCTTCTCCAAGCTGAACAAACTCTACTCCGTCAGCCATCTTTCACATGTCAAGTTCACCAACCCCCTGATCATTTTGATAGTCTCCCCCTGCACCCTCTCCAGTTTTTCTGTGTCTCTTCTAAATCAGGAGGACCAAAGGTGTGGCCTGACAAATGCTAAATAAAGAGTGAGAGTCATATCCCTCTGTTGGCTGTACTCTTGCTGATACAGCCCAGGACACATTTTGCCTTCACTGCTGCTGCCAGGGCATGCAGCTGATTCATGTTGAGTTTGCTGTCACCCAGGACCCTGAGGGCTTTTTGAGCAAAGCTGCTCCCCAGGCAGTCAGACCACAGCCTGATAATCCCACTTGGGGATTATTCTGTCCTAGATATAGGACTTTACATTCATTGTTGTTAAACCTCATGCAATTCTTTGGCCCAATCTTCCAGTCAGCTGTATCTTACATACAGATTATAGCATATCTATAATAGACTGCCTACCTTAATTCCAGTTTTCACTCAACTGTGGGCATCTCTTGTTTGGTTGTCCTTGTGCTGTACTCCAATACATATTGTAGATTGTTCCAGTCTAGCTGTATGTATCTTGCTAGTGCACTGCCACAAAGCTAAGCTAGATCTAACTTCAAATTATCTTGCTCAGATAGGGTTCAGTGGAGGTTGTCTGGCAGGCAGGTAAGCACCAAGTTACACTACTGCCAGTACCTGAACCATCTCCAGCACATTGAAAAGGTTTTTCAGTCACATAAGCAAATATGGTTGTTGTTGCCTTCCCATGGCTTGGCAGACAGCACTGAAATCCACTAGAGGGATTGTCCTAAAACATATCAGTATCAAGTTGACCTCCATTTGATGTTCTCCTGAGGCCAGTGGCTTAGTACCAGTTATGTAAGGCAAACTCATCTGCAATAAGACTGTTATTTCCTTTGTGAAATAATTCAAATGTATTTCGTACTTAGTGTTAGCCAATAATAGTACAATGAAAGAAATAATGTTATTTGTCAAGCACTCTAAAGCAGATGACCTTAATGGATGAGGGAAGAGAGTGAGGAAAAGAGGAAGCCCCTCTCCAAGTCAAGTTGGATTTAGAGGGATGAGATGTTATTCAACAGTTTCCAGAGCGTTGCGATATGTAGTTGGGACACTGCTGGACCTTCAGGATCTGTGCACAATGGAGTGCAGGAGCAAGGACATTTGAGCACTGGAAGAGAAAAAGCTTCTCTTTGAGTTCTAAATAAAATTTATTTTTCTTGTGCTTTCTCTGGGTCATTAAATTAGTCCCAGTTGCAATGGGGAGATTAAGAGATCCTTGCTGGTTTACTGTGAAGGTAGAGGATTTGCTGCCAAAATAAGAGAATAAAATAAAAGGATACCTATTTATTTCTCAGTTCCAAAACTTGCTGTTTTTTTCTGAAACAAGAAAAAATACTTCCTGGTTTTACACAGCTTGTGGGTGTCATTAAAGCTGTGTTCCATACATAATGAAAATGGTCGACCAAGGTCTTACCATATATCTTGTGCTGTTATCGTCTTGACAGAATAGTAATTAAAGGAGTCTTTTTTTCTACCTTTCTTTCCAAGTCTGTTGTTCACACATTTCTGTTGTACTTCACACTGGGATACAGCTTGGCAGCCACTCAACAGTTGCTAGAGATGTGTTGTCGTGCAGTTGATATGGGTCTAGCTATCCTGCTCTACCCCCAAGATACCTTTTTAATTGACTTAATTTTATTATTGAAAATTAATTTGAACATAATAGGCATAATCTTTAGAACCATTTATTCACATTTGCCAAAGCACTTTCATGACCCAAAGTAGGATATCATAATTATGTATATTTGGCATAGTTCCATTTTCTGTTTTTATAAATTACTTTTTGCTCTGATTCTGATTTTTACATATATAAATGAATATGAATGAATGCTAGTATGTATAAACTGCTATGTATATGTGTGTATATTTATGCATGCATATAATTAATAACAATTGCTATTTTTTAAACTAAGTAATAAGTGTATATTTGACCCCAGTTGCAGAAAAAGTTACTACTTTTCTTGGGGCTATGTATAGCGTTATGATTAAGAGTGATGGATTCAAGAAACACGCATTCAATTCCTAACCCTGTTATGAGGTTTCTGCAAAATTTTTTAGTGTTGCTCCCAGACTCAGTTTTCCAGCTGTAAAATGAAGATTGCTTTATCTCCTTTCTTGTCTAGCTTGTTCATTTTCTAGGCTTTTAGGGTGGAATAATAAATTGATATATATGTAAAGTGTATATCAGAATGGGTTATGTCTTCGCTTGAATCTGACAAAATGTCTGTATAAGCACTAAAATTAGAAGGAAGGGAGCAGAATAGTGTTTACAGGTGTGTCCACTGGAAGCATATTTATTATATTTGGCTTTTTGAAAGTAGAAAATGCTATTGATTTGCCTTCTGACAATTCTTGGTGGTTTCCAAAAAAAGTATGTATTGTATTATTTATAATGAAATGGCAACAGTAACTTCAGACTGATGAATCACAACTTATTTCTTTAGTTTGAAGGGAAATTAATCAGTGTAATACATTATTTATCCCCAGTGTTTGTTGATGCAGCCTGGTTAAGCTACATAAGTATGTACAGCTGAATTAACAAAGGAAAGTGGGAAACTTATAGTCTTTGAACTTTCAGATCTATAGCTTTTGGAGTCTTTGCTGTAAATAAGGATGCAGGATCCAAAGGAACAAAAGTTGCTTTGTTTATCCATCCCAAACTGCTACTTTAAACACCTGTGCAGAACATTTAAACACTACTGTACTTTTTAAAACCCATTTACAGTAAATTCCTGTTATTGGCAGTGTCAAAAAACTATATGAAGCTTGACCTTAAAGCTCAGCAGCTTCTCAGTCCAGGCCTTTTGCTCTCATTCCACTTGTGAGGCTCTGTGTAATAGGTATCTTCAGGCCCCAGCTGGTAAACAGCCAACCAAACAGGTGGAAATAAGATTTTGGAGGTTTTCTGGGCATGTGTCATACAGGAAGTTCAAGAGTTAAAGGGCTTTGGCTTTGGGTTTGAGAAGCTGTTTTTTCACATCTCTGTCCCTGAACTTGAATCTTATTTCACAAGCTGCTGCTACTGCACTGGTTTTCAAGTACCTTTCTTCTTATTTTTCATACGAAGGGTCAGATTTAATTCCGGCAATTAAAACCAGGAGATCAGTGGTTGAAGCACTCCACCTCAACGTATCATTCCTGTCTTGCAGAAATTAAATCCTCACACATACACTAGAAAACCAGCCCAGCTCTCTTTGACAGCAGGTGTTTAGCACATCTTTAAAAGTGCATGCATTTTGTATTTCTCATACTTTTCAAGGGAGACTATGAATGAAACTCACTGGGTTTCATTCTGTACTGTAGCATCTAATGAAATCCTTCAACATTAATGATGATATAGAGGACTGCATAGATTACCTCCAAAGGTAGTTTCCAACAGACTTACCTTCCTGACTTTCATATAAGCAGGAAATTTGATCCCCATCCATGTTTGACTTGAAAGCCCAAGGACTTAAAGCAGTCCCTTGTTCTAAGCTGTACTCATTCTTCTACCAACAACAGAAAGAAACATCAAATGGTTGGATTTGGGTTGTCTTCATCTCCTGACCTCAGACATTTCTGCTGCTGTCTAAAAATACTAGCACGTTGAACCCACTTCTCGATTCTTACTCTGGTCCGAAGGTTTTTGGAAGAACTTGCAACTCCAGCACATCTGAGAATGCATCTGTGAGCATCACACTGATGCCCAACTATATTATCTGAATCCTGGTTCACACCATCATCTGGATGGCAGCTGCATTACAGATAGATAGGGCTGGGATAAAAGTAAAGTCCCACTAAAGTATGACCACAGTTTAACTGCTGTCTTCTGAAAGCTCTGCCAAAAAGGTGTGTCTCATGATACAGATGAATTGAAAACATCATTTTCTTCTACTTTCTTTTCCCACAAAAGGAAGGCAGAGTCACTAGTTCTGAGGTGTTCATTCATCATTAGGAAAAGATCACTTTTCCTAATAGGCATTTTAGAAAGTAACTTTAAGCACATATAACTAAGACTCAATAACATAGGCATGTATGTACCACACGTCCTTGTAAACACTTCATGATGCCATTTTAAAATGTTCTTTTGATTCATTATTATTATTATCTAGGATATATTTTATTTATATCTATCTAAATCTCTGCCAAGACCTTGAGTTAGAAACCACCTGCTTTTCTGAATTAGCCTGATCCCTGGCCATCTGACCAACTCGCCACTTAGTAAGATTAAATGCAACTGAGATTGAAACAGAAATTAAGAGTAACTCCTCATGACTGATTTCTTTGGTGGCACAACAGACATCAATGCAACAATTTTCAAGTGCTAAAATAAAGGCACAAATATGGGACACACTTGACCCAGACACATGAAGAGTGATGGGTTGGTTGTGAGCATTCATTAATGACATATATATATAAAATACTCTACCTTCTCCCATTTACAGTATTTGTTAAAAAGTGATAGCTGAAAATTCATTTAAGAAGGAAGATGACCTCATGAGAAATTGTTAAGGTTGACATATTTTTTGCATGAGTTCTAATGTATTGCACAAAATCACCAAACTCATGGCTTCTAAAAATACTAGGATTGGTAACACAGCAACTCTTCTACACCTCAATCCCACAATGCATTGCTAGAAAATTAAGGCATTCTTTATAAACATAACAAAATGGGACTGTTATTGAATGCACTGAAGTTCACAGGTGTCTGTGGCCAATATGAGTGTTTAAGACAGGCAACACAGCATCCTGAGCAGACATGCCCCTACTTAACTTCTCATTCAGAGTTGAAAGAGCTGATTTTGTGAGTCAGGAGACTGAAAATGTGAGGTCAGAGCAGAGGAAGGGATGGAAATGCAAGAAAGAAAATATGAAAAGACCTAGTAAATTGAAGCTATTTTTGAAAAAGATTAAAGGCAAAAAATATAATCTAGGAACATTTATTTATTATCTAGAAAATTTAAAGCAGTAATTTTTTTTGAATAGTATGTCTTGAGATTTTATCTATGAGATCCAACTTGGAGCTAATTTTATACTGAACATACAGAAATATCGGCATCAGCTTAACTCCAGTAGTAGGGCTGCCATAATAACTTTACAAGAAAGATATTAATTCTTTTGGCTTTCAGATGGATGAGTATTTTACTGTGTAGGAAATAAAATCCAGTCTGCTCTTTAGCTTTGCCTGTCAAAACAGTCATGAAGACTTCACATTTTGAGCCACATAATCTATTCACTCCTTCTATCATGTCATGATATTAATAGGTTATATTATTCTCTTTGTGTTTCTGTGTTTAGGAGAAAAACTCCCCCTTTCCCAAATCCATACCTCGCCTTCCAAATAGGTGCATATGCTGTAGGAAAACAAAAACGTGTCTTCTCTCACTGAAACCTGAATTCTCATTCACTGTGTAATGAGAGTACAACTGAGTAAGAAAAGGCTGAAAAAAATGATAGAAGAATATGTGAGTATGATAAAATGTATTCAGCACCTGGTAGACTGTATCTGAGACAGTTTTAAAAATTGAATTCTTTTCCCCCAGGTAAAATGGATATTTAAAAAACAACAAAACACTTTTTGACTTTGAGCAAATGCCTTATTTTCAGACATTTTGAACATATGTCACAAATTCTGGAATGTTCTGATTTTGGAGATAAACTGTTTCATTACTGTGTGACTACAGAATGATCTTATTCTGAAAGTATTTATTTCAACACAAGGAGTTATAATGTTAACTTTGGGTTACTTTTTCAGATGTTCAAACCCACACTATAAGTCTGTTTCAAGCCCACATTATCTAAAAGTGAAGTAGACAATTATCTGCCCAAGATAATTAACTGACTAGAGGTTGAACTTTCATAAAGCTAAAACTAGAAGAATTGAATCCTCTCTAAAGTGTTTTGATGTTACAGTAATGTTGAAATACATCCACTGTATCAGAAAAGTTACTATAGGTCTAAAAAACCTTTTATTTTTGTTAAATATATTTTTAGTATATTTTTAATTGATTTTTTACTAATGTTGATCTCTTCTAACATTGATAATTACTGTAAAAAAAAAATTAAGATTTTCAGTTAGTGCTGTGTAAAAACAGTATTCTCTTCTTATTTTATGATTATGCAGTTGGATATTTAGGGAAGTTTTTCTCCAGCCATCCACTCCTTTAAGAATGAAACTGTTAAATATTGACCAAAGAAAATTTTACCTTTCATGTCTGGACATTTTCTCTACAAAAATGACAAACAAACAAAAAAAATCAATGCAAGCATTTTTAAACATTCTCAACGAGTAACTTCAAAGTGAAGATTAATAATTTGCAAACAGTGAAGTAAAAATATCTGTTAGTACTATTCTGGTCCCTGAAAACAATTTCCAGGTTTTTGTAACTTTAAAATTAATTCTTTACTTTACAAAAATGTCCCTTTTCATTTTTCTGGGGTGAAAGATCTCCCATATCAACAGAATTTTATTTCAGTGGTATAAATGACCTTGAATATATAGGAAGTACTCTGAAATTTCCGTGAAAACAGAGCAATTCTCTTTACTTCCAGTAATTCTATTCTGAGACTTGTTTTTGGCAACCACTGACAGGTAATAGTACTCTAGACATTGGGTGCTAGCACAACCCTCATGAGATCATCTAGTCCAGTCTCCAGGATGAAAGAGTACTGGGGCTGTTCTCATCGGTTGTTTATCAAAACTCTACTTAAAAATTAACTGTGATAGTATTCCATAACTGAACTCATTAATCTGTTCCACACCTTAATTGTGCTTAGCACCATGATAAATTGCAAATGAAATTCAGACTTTTCTTCTGCGGAAAGGGAAAGAACATTTGTTCGTGGTAACAATCTATATGTATTTAGGGATTGAGATCTTATCCAATAAAGATGGGTATTGGATAAGTAAAAAAAAAAAATTATTTTCTTCCATTGAAACAGATGAGTTGCCTGGGTCCATAACAAAATACTGTGCAGACCTATTTATATAACAGGAAGTTGATGGGTGAAAGACTCATTGGTGAGAAACATCATGTAGAAAAAGGTATAATGTTTTTATACAATTGTTTCGTCAACTAATTAATACAAGCTCAACTTTACAGATTTAGAAGGACTGAAATGAGAATGAACAAAAATAACTGCCTATATTGGAAATCTTTTCTGTGGAACTTTATTTCCATTGAAATGTCCAGGAAAATTTTTATTAACAATCAGTTTTGTAAAAAATTCAATCAGCTCTAACCATCTGTTGTCTTTCTGGAAAGTCTATTATGACACACACAAGAGAGTCTTGTGAACAATAACACGACATGCAGTGTGTTTTCAAGGGTTTTCCAATTTGATTTGTGGGTTGAATATTCTGGCCTAACACTTCTCAGCTTGTTTCCTGATAGACAGCCTACATTTTCCTTTCATCCTAATTATAGCCCTAATAATATCTCCCAAAGTAATCTCCCCACTCAGTAACAATCTAATGTTTTACACACCTCTTCCTTTTAACTTCAGACTCTATTCAGCCTTGTGCCTGGAGTGACTAAGATATCAAAGTCAGCCACAGGTTCCACATTTTGAATTGAAAATAAAATAGCAATATCAAACCTGAAGGCAGCTTTAATTGCCTTTGCCACCACTGGTGCTTTTTGGCTCTATTACTTTATTCGCCCACACTGTACCCACTCAGTTCCAGGGGTATCTTAGAGAAAAAAGAGGTTATAGTGTCCAGACCTATTAAACAAATAAAAATGTGCCATATGGATAATTTGTGTGGATGCATGACACAGCCTTTACAGTCCCAGTCTTCATGGGTGGTGGAGCTCTGTTATCCTGTTGGTCATAAATGGGACCATGACAGAGCCAAGAGGAAAGAGTTAATGATTACTCCTCCTTGAGAATTTTTCCCACTGTCTATTAAAACATCTTCAATATTTTTTATTTTTTTTTTAAAATCTGGTAAGGGCAGACTTTAGGGAGCATCTGACAATATCTGACATCTCTTTTTTAGAGGAAAATTCTAGCTGGAGGCTTGGGGTTTTTCGCTTGAGATTTCTTTAAATTTCTTTTATTTCTCACAACAAAACCACATTTTTGAGGAGAAAGGTTAAACAGATTGTCCTATGGCTATGGACTCACTAGACTCCTTAGGACCTCAGCTGAATCTCCTGTAGTAGCAAAGTGTTTATCCAGAGGGAAATTTATGTGGATGCGTTTGTTTGGGGAATACGCAAAGCTCACAGAATACAACTTCAGCCATTAGGCCTCTACTCGTTGCTTTCCTGGGAAACAAAAATCTCAGCAGGTAAGGTAGCTATTTCTTCCTCCCTATAATTACTGGCTGTGTCTTTATCCCTGCATGTCTTTTTATATCTGCTTGAGAACTTTTTTTATACCTACCTGAGAAAGAACTGGTGTCTCTCTCTCTCCATCCTAGATCCAAATCTATCTCTCCAATATAATTTGTGGAATTCTGAAAAGTTTCAAAAATTGTTCGTCTTGGAACAACTCTAATTCCACAGGACCATCCCCACCTGCCATAGTGGGGCCAGGCTGATTTCTTCATGCATAGCCCATGCATCATTGTGGTTGTTCCAGCAGCAGGTAGAGATTTATGTGAACATGATGGCAGGATGAGCATGTTGCAAACATTTCAATGTACTAAAATTTCTTGGCCAAATTCCAAGCCATGTCTTAGTCTAGTTATATGGTTTTGTGAGTGCTCACTTCTTGTACTTTTCTTCTCTTTATCAGAAGTATGGTTTCTGCAGTACAACATGTATTATGCACAGTACTATAGTTCAGAGAAATAAGCTGGTTTAGTTTTCTTCCTCACAGCTTTTCACTGTAAGGAAAAGAAACATAGAAAGACATTTCCCTCTAACACAGAAAAGCTAGCTACAGGAGAACAATGAAATCTGGAGTTTCATTCCCTGCTTTGCTGCAGATCTTCTCCCTAGTATTTTTTAGCTGCTCGCTATCCTGATTTCTTGCAGCATTTCTGGGGAAATAACACCTTTTATAGTGTTTATTGGGAAAATTCACAGAAAACATTAGAGATAAATGTACCTTAGCCCCTCCAGTGTTATTTAAATTCTGCTATTTTAAAATTTATCTTTAATTTATTATGCAAGGAAAACCAAAGTAATTTTTTTTCACATCCGCATTTGAGACAGAGATCAAGGATTAAGGAAAGGAAATGTTACACCAGTCACACTTTTTTTATGGTGGGCTTCAGACTACTTTACAAAAGCACCTAGTTTATTCCTAATTCTTATATTCCTGGTAAAATAATCCTTCTGAAGCACCTCACTTTCTCATGTAGATGGGGAAAGCCTCTTCAGGGGCAGCTAAACTCAACAAGAGAATCTTCCTCTGTTCCAAAAGAAAAACTTCTCTTCATTGACTACCAGGGGGCACTCACTTTAGGGAGATTGCTAAGAAGATATTTGACCCTGAAGTGTAAGATATGGACAGAGGGAATCCCGTCTCCTCTGTTTCTCTGGAGGCCTTTCAAAATAATTTTCTCTGGGAATGGATCTGCCATATTGAACTGTAGGTAAGCAGAAAAAAAGAAAAAGCAAATAATTTCCAAAATTAGATGAAGAATCCTGCCTCAGGACATAATAGATGAAAAACATGTGAAAGTTAGATTCTTATATGGATTTATAAAAAATTGTTATGAAATATAAAAAAATGCATATTATTTATTATAAATAGCTTCAATACCTATAAAAGGGAA
>NW_010296124.1:17049-31319 GCF_000700745.2 Antrostomus carolinensis
AGAATCCATTTTAGCCTATAATATAAAGGAAACCTTTTCAAAAGAGGTTTTGAGACAGGTAAAATAATGAAGATCAATCATCGTAAATTCAAATTAAACATCGCTACACTGCTCTTTCTTTCTATTTATCAGGATTAGTCTATGTCCTCTTTCCAGGAACATAGAAACCACCCAATCTGGTGCTAACAAGGAAAGCTGTTGGTATTTTAAATGTCAGTAACATTTCAATAACTCGTTAATATTATTTCAGAGAAAACTGAAATCTGGACTGCTAGTGGCACTTTTGCAAAATCCATTTACCAAGGTTAAAGTCTCATTGATATAATGTTAAAAAAGTATTGTTGATCTGTAAAACCTCTTTTTTGTATTCAGTTTTATAGCTTGTTCTTACTGTCGTGTTGCTGACGTTAGTTGTTTTTGAAATGTTATTGGATTTTTCATAGTAGAGGTGGTAGGAGCACAGGCGGAACTGGCTGGTTGCTGCTGCTCCTAGTTCTTTGCTGGCAGAGCTGCATGTGGCTCCATAATCCCACTGATTGCGGGGACACATCTCTTTCAGTGGTTTGAAATACTGGCTGCTGTTGTCTGCAATTGAATAAGCACCTCCCTGGGATGTTCTTCTGTGTTTTCATGGGCTGAATATTCAATTTGCTAGTGCATATAAAGCAGAGTTGTAATTACATCTGCCCTTGTGTTATGAAACCCTCCACCAGTATATTTGTTAGTTTCAGCTTTTTTTTATGCAATCCTTTTCCTCAGGTGTCTTCTCAGTCCTTGGAGGGAGAAGTAGGAACTGAAATTCTGTTTTAAATGTGACTAAAACTCCAACAAAATAAAATATTTCAAGACAAAAGGAAGCTTATTTTGCTCTCAAAAAAGTCTAAATATTTAGGAAAATATCTTAAGTGGCACCTGAGTGAATATTTATCATATAATTGTATATCTCATTCTTCAAATGGCAACATTATTACATGAAATTTCGAGTATTTATTTAATTTGCTAATATGCAAAGGCACATTTTTACTAACTGTAATGATAACTGATTATTTGTTGTTAATATATTTTTGTAGCAACATTCTTGACTTATCTGCTACAGAGAACAGATGTGTGGGGATGGAAAATGCAAGCAACAAATATTTTGCTTCTAGCCACAAAGTATGTTAACAGAACTCAGCATTCATGGAGTTCTTATATGTGTACCTATATGACCTTCTTTCTTCCTGAGGGTGTCATGTTAAATAAGTTCTGGAAAGCATTTTTACTAATTCCAGAAAAAATATCTAATTCATTGTGAACTCATACTTCTTAATTCAGATTTTTCTAGAGAAAATTCTTTCTCAAATTAAATGTAAGAGTATTAATTCAGAGCTACTTCTTGAAGAATAACATTTCTTTGAGGAAGCTGGTGTGCAAGTAAAGCTCTAAAAATCAATGGTTTGTTTGAAATTTAAATTCTCTTTATTAAATACATGTAATAGATTATTTCCACACAAGAGAAATATTCCCAAAGAGATTCCTTCACATCATGCCTATGAGAAGCTATTATTTCATATACACTAACTGGATGTAAGATACCTTTGAAAAGCAGAGCAGTGAATGTGTTGTCTATTTTTATTTGCTATATTTTTATTATTATATTATATTAGTATATTTTTGACTACCTGCTTTCCTATGTACGATACTTTTCTGAAGGAACTTGAGAGGGAAAAAAAAAGCAAAAAGGGAGGGATGGTAGCTAACAAGGTGGCAACTTAGTAGTTAGAACAACTGCTTGGAGACTTCATGTGTGTCTTCTTTTTTAAGAAGGCATTTGAATACAAGTCTCCCTTTATGTCTTGGTTGTCTAGCACATCCATCCAGAAGAATAGATATCTTCTATGGACTTGTTGGGAAAAAAAAAAATAAAAAAATTCAGCTGTAGTAGCATTCTTGGAAATTCTTCTGTGCCATGAACAGTTTTTATTTAAGCTTTCATATTGCTTTCTTCAGAGTGCTTAATTTCTTTTCTCATTTGGGTTTAGTCATGCTACACATGAGCAGGACTGAAACAATTGATGCTGAGGGACATTTCAAGTTAGATTGTGTTGTACTTGGTAAATTTAATTAAATTAAGAACTGAGTAGGTGTTTTCTGGATCATGACTATGGACAGAAGTAACTAGATTTTGTCTAAGTAATTTTTTTTGTTGCTGATCTTTCTGGTTTTGGTTTTTGTTTTGTTTTCTTTTGTTTTGGGTTTTTTTGTTTTTGTTTTTTTCACAGCCAACCATTAAGTTCATGAAACGCATAATACCAAATACCTAAATTTAGATGATATTAAGGTGGAAGCTGAAGCTGCCTCTATGGTCAAGAGAGGTCTCTGGAACGCAAACCAGGGTGCCTAAATTTGAAAGTAGTTAGGTTTCTAATTTAGGAGCTCTAATTGCTGTGTGGAAACACACACTTCTCTCTACTGACTGTAGAGGGAAACTTGGAAGCAAAGGTAGGTTCTTGCAGGGATGATGTCAGTATTCTCCATTGGCTGTAGACTGTATGGAATGGCAATTAAAGCATATAGCATATGTTTCTTTCCTGGGTTATTCTGAAGTGTGTGGCAACAAGATATTTCCTGTACCTTTTCCTGTCAGTTTACTTTGGAGTAGAATTTGCATTACACACAAACGGTTACACATGTATGCTCATCATCTGCAACTTTTAGCATGAAATATTAAAATTTGAAGTTAATTATTAAGTTTATGTTTTAATATTAGAAATTATTATAGCTTCTCTGTCTGCAAGTTTGTTTGGAAGGTTTTGCCTTTATTGTAAGTGGTAATAGAAACATATTTTTCTTAATTTATATTTCCAATACATGTGTACAGACTAAAAATGTGCACAAACAACAGAAACGAAAAGGTTGAAAAAGTTTAAGCTAACATTATTTGTTTAGTGTTATTGCTACAAAAACTTTCCACAATATAGACGTCATTAATATGACTGTGGTGAAGAATCAGTGATACAGTAACCTTTTATTGTAGCACTGAATAGGGAATTTATTAAAAAAAAATTATTTCCTCTACAAATATTGTTTCCCTTTCATTTACTGCATACGAATGTGGATTTTCCTGGATTTTTGCTATAAGCTTTTTTTCTTAATTTACATATATTTCTTCCTATGTTCTGCTTTTATCTATGAACACAACATTTCATGGAAATGCCTGAATCTGAGTCCCATTCCCCTAGATTTAGTTAGATTCATGCCTTGATGACAAGTCTTTCCAGTTTATTCTCTT
Source organism: Antrostomus carolinensis (assembly GCF_000700745.2). Taxonomy (NCBI): domain Eukaryota; kingdom Metazoa; phylum Chordata; class Aves; order Caprimulgiformes; family Caprimulgidae; genus Antrostomus; species Antrostomus carolinensis. Next base: position 20,321 of record NW_010296124.1, read on the forward strand.
TGGCTCTGGCAGTATTTTCCAAGTCAAAGTTAGCTTGTTTTGTTCATTTTTTTGAGCCAACCAGAGCCTGTGAAACTGCAATATTGTTATGCTAAACTGAAGCTAACAAACCCTACGTCTCAGCAGGATTTATTTTGTCTGAGGGGTTTTACTCCCCACTAATGCAACCAAAGCCTTTGACTAGTCAGCAGGAGGGAACCAGAAAAAGAATAAGCCTGTGAACCTTAAGACATTCTTGCTGAACCTTGTTCAGCAACATGCAAGCTGATATAGTATCTTTGCCCTATGATTAGCTGAGTGAATCTCCCTCCTTAGAGATATTAAAAATTGTCTAGACATGGTCCTGGGCAACTGGCTCTAGGTGGCCCTGCTTGAACAAGGAGGTTGGAGAAGATGACCTCTAAAGGTCCCTTCCAACCTCAACAATTTTTTGATTCTGTGAATTTCATACCAGTGCATTTTTTGCTTTTTTTTCATAGCATACAAGGTCTGTTTTCTTGATAGGTCAAGTGTAATAACAGCAAAAAAGTGGTTTAATTATGTGCTAGATAATTTAATTATGCAAGGTGCTTATACCCTGCCCTTTGGTTTGAGCTCCAGCAGCTTACAACTAGGGCAAAAGGAAATTTACATTTAGCATCAAGAACAACAGTCTCTGATAAAATGGATAAGTGAGTCTTAATACTCCAAATAATTAAGACCATGCACTTGTTTTGCTTTACTGTTACTTGTTCTTTCATTAATGCTAAAGAGCCATCTGAGAAACCTCCAGCTCCCCACTTATCTCTAGATAACTGATGGAACATAAAATGATCTGAACAAGAACTGTCATACTCAATTAATGAGACATGGCTAATATACAATGTATCGTCTGCAGGCTATACCAGATAGCTATCTAAAAGAGCCACTTTATACAGAACTTGGAAAGACAGTTTGACCTTCCTCTTGTAAAGTCTTGCCAATCTACTTGTGTTTCAAAGCAAACCGTGGATCTGGATGTGATACTTTCAATGGGTAGAGCAAACACCCCTCCCAACCACCCAGAACATGCAATTTTAATCACCCACAGAAAATAGTTTCATGAAGCCCAAGTTAAAAGCCTTCTCATTCAGATGAGGTTAGACAGACTTGTGTAACTTTTCTGCAGATTCAAGGCAACAGCTGATGGAAAATGAGCAGAGAATGTGCCAGAAATCATAACTATCCAAGCAAGGTGGAGAGGCTCAATGAGCAGTGGCCTATAAGGAGATATGCAGGTGCATCATTGTCTTTCTGTCATGTGCTTGCAGAACAGCTTGGGTGAGTCAGTTCCAGATTCCAGCAGGGGTCAACATGTAGATGTTCTCATGTAAGCTCCTCATTCACCTGCAGTGGTAGGTGAATTTAATCTCAACTAGATCTCCAGTGACTGCCATGGCAGCTTAGGCACCAGTGTGCTCACAGATACTTACATTCAGCTCCAAACTTGAAACTGAAATCTTACAATTTGCTTCTGAGATGCAGATGTCCCCAGTGCTGGGAGAGGACAGCAAATATGTAACAAGCATCTGTTGTAATGCCTGTTGGCCATTACCCTATAGCTATGAATGAAACCGAACAGGGGGTGCTCAGTGTTGTCTACAAAAGTCAATAGCAGTATCCTTCTTTGAAGAGCTGACTGTCACAGCTGTGAAGATTACACAACTTCTCATTTTCTGAAAACCCACCTCTTTTACTCTGGTTCAGTCTGCTCCAACTGGTGGCCTTTCTGCCAGTTCTACTTGAAAGGAAGTTTCTGCCTGGCCCATGCCATCCTCTTGTTTGTCTTTGCATGGGAACAGGAGGAAAAGGAGAGCATCAAGCAGTGGCTTTGAGTCCCATAGTGGTCTAGGGTTTCTTAAAATGGTGGTCTCCACTGAGGACCTCAGGTCCAGCAAGATGCCACCCTGCCTGCAAGGGAGAAGGGCTTGGGGAACCTTGAGAGAAACTTGTGGCAGCTTGGAGGCTGGCTGAAGCCCAAGGTTTGTGTGTGACTCTCAACACTGAAAAGGTTATTCCTGCCATGTTTTGTTTATAAAATGTCCTTGGCTGCTATTTAAATGGCAAGCAATAAAATACCATTATAGAGTAATTAGTTATTATTACCTCAGATGGCTAAAATTTGGCTTCTTAATCCCTCCTGCCATGGTTTATTATAGAACAGGATAATACAGGGAAGGAGAAAGTGGAAGAAAATAATAGTGAAAGGGCAGTTTCTAAAAAGAAGCAGAAGTTGAGGCAGCACCAAGCTGGATGCACCAAAAATGACCAAGACTGTGCAGAAGTGAATTTGGGATTAAACTGTGTGAATGAACGTATAACTTAAGTCACCACTTTCTATCCAGTTCTTGGAAGGCTTTACCACCTCACTCTAGACACATTCTGTAAAATAGTTATATTGACTTCATTTTCCAAAATAGAGTGACAGCAACTTTATTTATTACAGAAAGGAAGAAATCTAATACAACTTTGATTGATTTGTTCAGCTGCTGTCTTTTGGTGCTATTTGTGGCTGTATCAAGGAGGTGAGGATACATGAGGCTTACTGCTCCCTTTCTGAGGCCAGGACTTGAAGAAGGTGCTTGTCTCATTGAAATATTTGTTCCTTGGCAGGTTTCTTTATGCTAGGAGCTTCAACCTCACTGCTTGGTGCCTCGTATTGGGGCAGCTTTTAAGCAGATTTCTACTAAAAGAATGGAGGGTTATTTATTTGGCAGGTTCTTTGGAATGGGCACTGTGTTATGGCCTGTTAATTCTTATTCTTTGCTTGCATACATCCAAATGTAAAGTACACTTAAGAGGTGTAGTTTTCCTTCTATTATTCCTGAATCTAAAGGTAAAAAATTTACTGGCTTTGTTGGAAAAGATTTGGAACCATTTGAAATGTAACTCTTCATAATATTACCATTCACAGGACAAGTTCTCATTACAGATTTAGTCTGAATTTAAAGATGAGTTTGCCTGAAAATGATAGGAGTGTCTTTCTGTATGTTACAAAGTCTTTGAATACGATGGGCAGTAAGCATCTGAATATGTGATGAATTTGGCAGAAAAAATGCCAAGTAGTAAATAATCATAACTTGTTTCAGTTTTCACTCCATGTGCCTAGATGATGCCCAGATTGATACACAACTCTGTATGTGCAGAGGGTAGAAATTAATCACAGTACCAAAGACCTAATATCTACCTGTATTTGGGGCACTTCAAGCAAGGAGAGCTGAATAATGAGCTTCTGCTATCTTTAGGGAGAGCTGAGGACAATCTTTATGACAACAGTTTAAGAATATACCTAAGCTTCCTATTAATTATTCCCATTTCCTGTCCTCAAAGTTTAAATATTTACTTTATGAAATGTTGCTGTGATATTTTGGAGAGTTTGTAACTGTCATTGTTGACCTCTTCAGGAGTTACTTCAAGGTGCACTAAGTTGCACCCTGACCAGCCCCTGTGGCATGCAGAAATTGCATTTGGTGGAAGCTTCACTGCCCCTGCCCAGCTAGGGTATGTGAAAGGAGATAAAACAAGAATTAACCTGAGCTAAACTGCTTAGAGATACCAAAATGTTAGAGCTAATCACATTAAATTTTATATAATATTTTTCATTTTTAAAATAAAAATAACAATTTAAAAAAAAATCTTGAAAACATTGGTTGGAAACGACCTGTAATGCGATGAAAAATTTTCAACAAACTCTCATGGCATTGGGCCTTAATTATTTCCAGTTCTACCTTTGCAGTACCTTCTGAGTAACCAGATTTAATAAACTGTTGTATTTTTAAGTATATAATAGCAGATTAGCTGTGAGTCAACATGTGTGTGAATTATGTAAGTAAGGATAATACACACTAACCCCAGAACTCCATCTCATAACCCACCTATTTCTGATCTTTCACAAACTACTTCTTTTCCCTAAAAAATCCTTGTTCTTTGGGACCATTATCTACACAGTTTGACCTGACTAACTCTAATTCTGCCTTGTCTCAGATGCTGAGTTTATACTCATTATCTGACCATATGAACTAGATGAGAAGTAATTTTCCACTCTGAGTACTTTTAAAACATTGTACGTCAGCTGGTGCAGGTTCCACACAGGATAACATAATAGCACTGGCATCTACCAGCAGAACAAAGTGATGGTCTAATAAAAAATTAAAAATAGAATCAATACAACAGAGTATTTATTTCTTCTTGCTTTTATTACCTTTTAGGTAAAAATTATTACTAAGAATATTGTAGAATTAACATATCAAAGCAGGAAAACTATGTAAGGGAGAGAAATGAAGATGTAGCAAAGAGGGAAGGATGGTTTTCTGAAGTTAGAAGAAAACTGACAAATCAATGAACTTGTGGGATAAAGGAAGGGAGTTCCAAATGACAGGAGCCACACTGACCTATTTGAATGATGAATTGCAGCCCAGAGAACATCATGGCCCAATGTGACATATATAACATATGCAAGTACAAGAAAAGTTGCAGAAATATCACCTGTCAACAAATCGCACTGCACACATTGATTATTGGAGTCATCTAGTATCATAACCTTTTTGCAGATGATGTTAGCCACTGTGTTGAAAATGCACACTTAACATATGTGTTTTGGTTAGTATTAATCTCTGAAAACATTTCAACACAACAAGTACAGTGACAAAAGTACAGAATGAATGATCATGAAGTTATCTGAGCAAAATAAGAGAGAGTGATATGGAAGTAAAAATCATGGTTTTGTTCCTGCATTCTTCAAAATCTAAGAAAAATGACACTTTGGGAAAGTTTGGAGCTTTGGGAAGTTGAGCTCTGCTGGATTTTATTTTTTTTTTCAATAATTTTCTGGTAATTTTAACATTGCATGGCATTGCAAGTTCTCAGGATTTCACCTGAGTGATGATAGAGTTTGTGCAGGTGTGACACAGCCTAAGGAAAGTTTGGTGGCAGGTAACATGTGTGGTACACACAGCTGCATGGGTGTGGTCTTGATCTCTCCCCAGGAACTCATTTGCACAGGTATTCAGTGGTCACTAGCACAATCACAATTGCAAATCACAAAGCTGTTCTGAGAGATAGTGTAAGTCCCCACCAGAAAAGTCTCAGAAGTCACACTGGAAAGTGTATGTAAATTTTTCCAATTAATTTTGTCCTGTAGCTGAAGCAGAAAATCAGTAATAACCAATCTGTAGAAGAAAACTGACGAAGTCAACAAATAAATAGAAATTTTTTTCTTCCTTCGAGATTAATTTATCCATGTAATGCTCATGGAACATGTTTTTTTTTGTGATCAGACGAGCCCCTCTGGTTGCAGATGATGGGCATAGGAGTTTTCTGCTTCCTTTCTTCCCCTTTGATTGATTGTTGCCATTTCAAATCTTCCAGTAGATGCAGTCTGTAAAAAAGTTCAGGGCTGAAACATAAAGCTCTTGGCATCCTCCCACCAGCAGTCCATGAGGCAGCATTAGTATGAGCAATTGTGTCAGGAGATGACAGGGGAACAGCCCCTTGGACAAGGGGACATGGAGTGAACTGATGAGCAGTAACGCTTTATTAAAAGTAAAGGATGAACCCAGAAAATGCCTGTTTACAGATGATGGTCTTACACCAGCCAGGGATTTCACTTTACCACTTTACATTGAGCAGTCTCCTAGGGAATAGGAGTAAATAGTTACACTATCCAGCTCCACTCATGGATGAAAATTCTCAAATAAACAAACTTTGAAGCAAATTACCTTCACAGCACAGTACCTTTTTCTGTCTAGTGTGCAGTTTTCCCAGTGCTCCTGCAGGTAATGTTGTACAATTCGGACTCATTCTGCCAGGCGTGGGAAACATCCACAACTATTATACGGAAAGATGCACAAAATTTGATGCAAGAGACAAAGATGTCAAATGTAAGACATGCAGTCTAAAAAGGCCAGTAGCTTTCCTCTTTGCCCATAGCAGTTCTCAAACTCTCACCAATTTCTTTCAGACAACTGTTTATGTTATTCGTTAGACCCCTGTCTGAGGTGGAGCTCCTGAAAAGTAATAGACTAGAGAGTCTTGGTGTCCTTAGGGACCATGGTTTTATTACTTACAGAGCTGCATAAGCTGGCAAGTGAATAAGGAGAGCTTTGCACTGCAGGTAGCTCCATTGAATGCTTTAAATACAGCCATGGGTATAAATTGCACATGCTCAAGAACACCCCTGGGAAGCTTGACTCAGACAATATGTGACATTACATGTGATAGAATTTTTCTGTGAGTTCCTTCTTGCTTACGAGGGGTAATGTTATACTTGTAATAGAAAAATTGTTAACAATTCCCATCAAACATTTATTAAATTGAACTTGTCCAGCCTGTCCTTACTTTCTGCTTTAGGGGTCTGCTCCCGGCAAGCTCTAACAGGAATCAGAACAGAGATCCAGCTAATTCATTTGGATGTGTAAGCAGCATGCTTGCTTCCCTGTGTGGGCAAAGCAGCAGATCTCACAGGGATTGGGAGATCTCATTCTGACAGGCTAAGGCTTTCCCAGGAGTGGAAAGTAGCCAAATATCTGATCCAAAGTCAACAAAATATTTTAACTTCTTTTTTCCTCTGCAAATCTCAGAAAAACAGGCTTGCTTTGAGATGGAAGTTAACAGCTTGGAGTAAAGAAAAATACTAAAAAATATTCTTGTCTTTCAATTTTCATCTTTCTGGAAAAAAAGGTCCTGATCCATACTTGCTGTTCTTTCATTGCTCAGCTCTATCTTTTCCATCTCCACCTATCTTTGCTTAAGCTTTACTTCTTGATTTAAAAGAAAAATCATATTCAGAATGTGATAGCAAGAAAGTTAAGACCTTTGCTTCTTCAGATTTGTGTGCTGTCATGCTCAGAAAGATTTTATTAATTCCCATTTTAGCCTGTATGCTTTATTTGCAATGTGTTAATTTGTCAGTTCTTGTTCAGAACACACAGTTTTATCAGGTCCAGGCTTGTGAGAAAGAACAGGCTTAAAGACCAAAGTGTGAGAAGGTGTTATTCTTTCAGAACTCTTGTCTCCTAATCTGATCTGTGGATTAGTAAGTTTTTACAGGTATGCAACTGAAATCTTGGATAGTGAGGATGAAAAGAAAGAAGGACAGTTATTGTAAGTATTTAAAACATCAATCTCCTACTGAAGTTGGTAGACATGACCCCCATTAAACATTTGGATATCTAGACCAGTGACTGCTGCAGAGATTCCCATTCAGTGTTTGTAAAGAAATGTGTGTTTTTGTAGATATGGAACTAGGGTCCTACAGGGTCAAGGCTGGTTTGTAAGTGAAAGTGAGGAGCTTTATTAGATGAAGGGAACAGTTTTGTCCTTAATTCCTGTTTTTCAATTTGAGAAAAATTTGAACTTTCTGTGACTCTAGTGTTTCCATGTGCCATTTTCAAATGTTGACTAATTGCAAACCAAAGTCAATAAGATATGTAAGACAGTAAAAAATACCAAAATTTAATCCTTTGTCAGACAATATGGTTTGATGACCCAGTGGTCATTGGATCCCCACAGTGACTGGATAATCCTATAGGAAGTAGATACAGGACCTCATCAAATTTGTTACCACTAGAAATTTAACACAAAGTGGCAAAAGTCGAATTATGTTCTCTTTAATTTTATTTAATTTTAGTGACAATAAGATGAAGCTTGACGGCAGAAGAAAGTAAAAATAAATATGAGGTTTTTATTTCTGAAGGAGTTGTTCTACAAGAACAGACATGTTTTTATGACAGTACATAATGTGAGAGAATGTGTGGACTTTGCAAAGGGCCCTGTATTGGCAGAGTATATTACTAATAAGTAAGAAGAGGAGTATTTTGCATAAAGATCACCTAGTAACTAAGACTTTTCAGTAGAAGTATCTGAAATAGCTGCGCATTATTTGAGCTACTTCTGTGTATTAACATTGCAGCCTAGATGAGACTTTGAGCTTTCAAAACTGCAAGAAGAGTAAAGAGGTACTGAAAGCGCAGGGCTGCAAACAGATGAAGGTTTGCTGAGTTTATTATATTTAATTTATCTTTAAATATGATGCTGAAAACTGAGTCCTTGGAAGAAAAGTAGCCCATGGAAGAAAAGGACAGCATGATAGTCTTTACAGTTAGAAGAAACATGCAGAACAGACATTTATATTTTGAGTAAATGTTCCCAAAAGTCTCTGAGAAGAGTGCAGGAGTCTATTTTGTAGGCTTTGTACTTCACTTTTTGTGAAGATAATCGACTTGTCAGTTTCACAATATTGAAATTGCAACATTAATGTCGTATTTGCAAATACCTTCTCTCCAACTAAGTTTTAAGGGGTTGAATCCTGACTCTCCTAACTAGTTAAGTAATTTGGCAGTCAAAGTTAGGAGAAACCCTAAGGCTACTAAAAATCAGTACCTATCTTGTAATTTGACCATTCATAAAATATATCTGGGCAAAATCAACTTCCAGACAATAGTTAGTCCAGTCTGGGTGAAGGTGGAAGGTGGAGATTTAATCTCTGGGGCAGCAAAGTGGAATGGCCAGAGGAAGAAAAGTCAATTTCGATGAGCACTGGAGTTTAGATACGTGCTCACCTACTGGGTTTCCACAACAACATGTTTGTTTCTTGCTGAGCATAGTGAAAGAGAAGAGTACCTGCCAATCAACAAGACAGAGCTTCTGCTTTTCAGGACCTGAACCAGGTCACCTTCCCCTGCCTAAAACTCATGTAATTCCTCTAACCACCTCCTTTCTGACTTAATTTTTCTGTGGTAATGCTGGAGACCTGGGATACCCCTATTCAGAAAATGCTGCTAATGTTTGTGGACTTATCTGGGTATTACTGACCTGGGTTCTGGAATTCCCAAAGCCTATTGCCAGACTAAGTTAAGGGAACCTAATATTCTTCCTCTAAGCAAGAATTTGCCCAACAATTGCCCTACTAATACTAACTCAAATTGAAGCTTTTTTAATAAAGACAGAAAGGGACACCAGAAAAGGGTGTGAGAAATAAATCTGCTGGTTATTTTTTTGATCAGAATGAAAAGGGTGACTCAATAAGAACCTTGTGAAAAGAAATAAGGAAAGTTCACAACACCTATTCTCTTATAGCTCCATGTTTGATACTAGGACAAAGAATCACTCTGTGATTTGTTTCAGTTGTTGCATACGTAAGAAAATATGACAGACATCTGAGGTGAGAAGAGCGCAATTCCTAAAATTGGTGTTTGTGAAGACATCACTGCTGTCCCTGATAAAAGGGAGTCTTCTGTCCCAGCCATATATCAGCATCCAAAACCCTGCAGAGCTAACATCTCATTTCTTTGCTACTATTGAGAACAAAAAAGTAGTATTATTACTGCACTTGAAAGATTAGCTAATAATTGTTGGAGTCTATCTATACCTTTTAGCAGAATATGATGTGTGTTTTTTTGATTGATGCTTATTCTGAATGCAGACAAATCATCTGGTGGAGAGCAAAATTATGCAGTGACCTAATGTCCTGTCACTGATATACAACTAATTATATGAGCACTGATCCACATAACATCCGTTATGTGAATTTGAATGCCCATCTGTTCACTCCAGATTAATTGTGACACTGATAGTTCCACACTATGAAACTGTTGGATTTTTTTAAAACCTTCCACAAAAAGCAAAAGCCTCTTTCAATCCCCTCAAATCCAAACAAAACAAAACCTCAAACCCAACAACCCTCAAAAATGACCACTTCTCAAAACAGTGCAAGTTCACAAGTTCAAATATTCTCTTCACTGACAGATAAAGTACACCAGGACCCAAGGGAATCGGTCATAGTGTGAAAGATGTCTAGCAGTTAGAAAGAAGATAGTATTCTTTATCCAGCCTTTTGATCTTAAGTCAGGTTTAAAGAAATACTGAAAGGTTCAATTCATCTTGCTTAACATTAGATATCAAAAGTGTAGGTGCCTGTATCTGAGCTAATCACTCTTTCAGGGAATGATTCCTTTGACCTATTTTGAATATTTACTTTGAGACAAGACAGATTTACTCCAGAAGTGCTTATTTCTCTCTGCTTATCTGCAGTACCTATATGAGATCTCAAACTAAGCAAGGGAGCTTAGTTTGAGATCTCATATATGTACTGCACTGTACATCTCTATATTTGGTGAGATCAATTGCACCCTTAACTAATTTGCACGTAAATAGATTAATTTTGTATGCCACATCTCTTTTATCTGCATTTTCTCTTTGCTCGCACCTAATTCTCAGATTTTTTTTTTCTTTTATCTTTTGATGATTCCTCAACAATCTATGTAATTACAATTTTTACTGGCACTGTCCTTCTACTTGAGCCAGAGCAAATAACCCAAGATTTGCATTATTTAATGTTTGTATCACCAAAAGTGGTCCCACTTGCAAAATGTGTCCCAAGACCTTTTCAGTGAACTGCACTAGAAATCTTCTCCCAGATGTTACAGAACTGTGCTATAATGTATCTACACTGTTCTGGGTTGTGGAGGTTTGGGGTTTTTTTTGGTGGGTTTTTTTTTTTTTTCTTCTCAATTTTGTTAGGACATTTTTGCTAGAGAAATAACCAATATTTACACATAATAGATATATTTGGTTCATTGAGGATGTTTCTTAACAGCCATTAACATTAGCTATCTACTATTTCAAATTGTGTACAATAACTTGAATCAGTTATTGATGCAAGACATTAAATCGAGAGAATTAAAGGAGATACGGTGGTATTGTATGGTATTTTCTGTAAAAAAAACCGAAGAAGATAATGAAAATAAATTTTTCCTATGTTTATGACTCCATTAAATATAAGGCAACCTATTTACTACTGACAAAAGTTTAACAGCATCATGTTTTTTCTTAATGAAATTCTATTGTCATAATTTATTATTGTAGAAAGTCATAGTGCTTTATGTCTTACCGAAATTAAGTTCCATGTTTAGTAGTGTTTCCTTTTCCCTGTCTTTGAAAGATTATTCAATTTACATATAGATAGAGCTCAACACTTCAGCAG